>NC_142935.1:96034199-96044199 GCF_046866305.1 Octopus bimaculoides
TCCCCTTCTCTCTCCATCCCTCTCTCCCTCTACCTTTCTTTAATCCCACCATCAGAACATTACCCCTCTGCTAAAATTATAGTTTTAACTCTCCTCCTCCTCTATATTATCTCTACCTTCAACTAAATTTTTAGAACCACGTAATAAATATTACGTTCCCTCCACCTCTCATCATGGACGCCTCTCTCTCTCTCGCTCTCTCTCTCGCTCTCTCTCTCGCTCTCTCTCTCGCTCTCTCTCTCGCTCTCTCTCTCGCTCTCTCTCTCTCGCTCTGTCTCTCGCTCTGTCTCTCTCTCTCTCTCACTCTCTCTCTCTCTCTCTCTCTCTCTCTCTCTCTCTCTCTCTCCGTCTTTTTTCTTTCTCTTCCCTCCGTCTCTCCCTCTTTCTGTCTCACTCTTCGCCTTATCCACATTTTCTAACTCCTTTTTCTTTCTCCTCTCTTTCCCTTCAGCTAATCACGTGAAAGCGTTACAATTACAGTCCTTCTACTTCACGTCATGGACGCTTCTCTCTCCCTCTTTTTCTCTTTCCCCATTTTCTTTCTCCCTCTTTTTCTCTTTCCCCATTTTCTTTCTCCCTCTTTTTCTCTTTCCCCATTTTCTTTCTCCCTCTTTTTCTCTTTCCCCATTTTCTTTCTCCCTCTTTTTCTCTAATCACGCGAAAGCGTTACCGACGGGCTAAGTAACGGAATGATATGCAGAATTATTATAAGATACTACTTATAATAACAGCAAGAGGGAAGAACAACATTTATAATGATGATAATGATTTTATTTTCCACAAGAGTATCTAATGAAAGGGAAACAATACGAAGACAGTTTACGATTTTTGTTTGGGTTTACATAAAAGGATGATGTGAAGAAAAGATGAGGCGCAGATAAGATATAAAGACTACAAACGTAGTGCACAAAATACATGAATACATGATTGATGCAGCCCTCCTGATATAGGAAAGCCACCAATAAAGGCCAATAAAGGATCTCCACAGACCTAGGATCACAAGCCTTCGCCCAACTGTAGTTCTCCAATCGACAGGCGCATGCCTAGGACTTTCTAACGCATATAAACCGAATCATCAAAGCTAATAAACCGGATAGGCCGAAACAATAAAGTCTGTTTATTGATCGACTCGAGTATTTCTCGTGATCATAATACCTCGGCAAAAGAATGCATAAAATATATAAAAAAATTGTCTGTCTTTTACTTGTTTCAGTCATTAGATAGCGGCGACATTGGGGCACCACCTTGAAGAATTTTAGTCGAACGAATAGTTTAACTGGTATGTGAGTCCAGCGTCCGACGACGCCGTCCAACGGCATTGATTTGTCTCTTCAAGTGCCCAGTCTCAATTTCACCGACTTGTCGGCGTTGATTTTGGCCCCTGCAACCAACTCATATTCCCTTACAATGAAGCCGACCGTCTCCAATTCGGAGACACCATGACGGTGACATCGGCGTACGCCGACACTGCCCTCCCGAGTCCAATTTCGAAAGAGAGGCCTCTTAACTGTTCCAACTTCCGCAGCAGCGGTTCGAGAGCCAGCACATACAGAAGAGGTGACAACGGGAAACTCTGACGGACCAAACGTGCTATACTAAACGGTTCCAGTAGGTGGCCATTTACTTTGCCCACCGAACAAGTGCTGCTGCGCATTGCAGCAATCTAGCCCCTGAAAACGGGTCCAAAACCGACCGCTTTAAGGACGGCTTCCAAGTAGCGATGGTTGACCCTGTCGAAAGCTTTCGACTGATCTAAATTGATCAGGGCCCCACCGAAGCCAGCTTTAGTCCCATCCCTCTCTACGATGTATCGCATAAAGTGGAGGTTGTCGTTCATAGACCTGCTCGGGATTGCGCACGTTTGTACCTCCCCAACCAGACTATCGACGACAAGCGCCAACCTTTTCACTAACACCTTGGCCAAAATCTTAAACTTTGTGTTTAGTAGAGTTATGGACCGAAAATTCCCTAGCAGGCCCCCATTGTCGACGTCCTTTTTCTTCAGTGTTACCACACCCCAGCTAACGGCACTATGAATTCTCCCGTTTTGCTGCCAGTTACTCTAGACGTCTGCCAAGAGACTGCCAAAATAATCTGGCACGAATTCATAGAATTCGTGGGGTAGACCATCCAAACCGCGAGATTTGTGACTTGTGCAATTGTTCATCGCCTCCCGCATTTCAGTGGCTGTAATCGGTGCCGAGTTGCAAGCAATTGATTTTTCCGCGTTAATTTTTGCTCCTGTAAACGCTTTGTATTCTTGTAGTGTGTCGCCAATCAGGTCTACATGCCTGTGACTCGACACCATCACGGTCTGACATCGTCTGCAAAAGCAGACACGCTTCTCTCACATCCTAGATCACGCATGGAAGTCCTCAAAGCCCCCAACTCCCGCAGCAGTGGCTCAAGAGTCAGCACATATAGAAGGGCAGAACGAGGTCACTCTTGACGGACCGAGCGCAAGATGCTGAAAGGCGACTATTAACCCGAACAACCGAGCAGATGCCGTTGTACAAAGCAGCAATCCGACCACGGAAAACCAGACCGAACCCGGCTTTTCTAAGAACAGCTGCCAAGTATTGAAGGTTGACCCTATCGAAGGCTTTAGACAGATCTAAGTTGATCAGAGTCCCACCCATGCCAGCTTCGTTACCCACCCTCTCTATGATGTAGCGCATGAGGTGGAGGCTGTCTTGAATAGTCCTGGTTGGGATGGCGCTTGTTTTGCGCCTTGCCAATCAGCTTGTACACGACAAGCGCCAATCTCTTGGCTAACACCCTGGCCAAAATCTTCAACTCTGCATTGAGCAGAGTGACGAACCTGATATTCTCTATAACGTCCCTCGTCACCGTTTGGGTCCTTTCTCAGCAGTGCCACCGCCCCTCGGCTAACGAAATAATGAGAATTCTCCCATTTTGTTGCCAGTTGAAGTAGACGTCTGCTAAGAGACCCGCAAACAAGTCTGGCTCGTAGCTCAGACTATCCAAACCCAGCGATCTGCCTCTTGTGCAGCCCTTCATCACTTTCTATATTTCCACGGCGGTCATCGGTCCTTCGTAGCATTCCGTCTCGTTCGCCGACAGTCGCGGCAGGCCGCCCAGGTAGACACCGAAGTCTGCCCTGTTATCCGTCCTACCACTCGTCCCGAACAGTCGACCAATCACGCATACATGTATATAAATGGATGTGCTCAATAGAATAAGTACCAGGCTTAAAAAAAAGTCCTAGGATGGAATCGATCCATTCAACTAAAAATCGAAGGCGGTGCCCCAGCATGGCCTCAGTCTAATGTCTGAAATAAGTAAAAGATAAAAAATATATAAAAAAAAAATTCGACTTAGTTATTTCTAGATTGAGGAAAGTCATTAAGTTTTTGTTATTGTTGTGAGATCATGGAAAACACACCACCCCTCGTCCCAGAATAAACATTTCCCCCACAATAAACTCATTATTAGGAGTGACGTTTTTAACCAGAGGCGAAATGCTCAAACCAGCAAAACAGACTATCAACGTGTTCAAACTGCTGCAAACGTTTCGTTTCATTTCCGCAATTGACACCTTTCTTTGTATGTGTGTGTGTCTGTGTGCGTGCATATGTGTGTGTGTGTGTGTGTGTGTGTGTGTGTGTGTGCGTGCGTGCGTATGTAGGTGTGTGCTATGTGTGTGTGTGTTTGTGTGTCAGTGTGTATTGTGCGTCTGTATGTGCTTAAATTTCATATATTACCCCAGTTCAACAATCGTCCAGGAATATACCATCAGCTTGTTTGGAACTAGTACTTGTAATAGCCTACTGTCGCATCCTGTGGTAGGTTTATTTTTAACATCCAGAAATTTGTCCGGAATAGATTAGAGATGTCAATAGTGGTATTTTACTAAGTGGTCAGTCACTCAAAAATAACGAAAGAATGGGATGAAAAAAACACACACAGAAAAATTCAGAAAAAACAAGTCTATTATAAACTGAAGGTATAGTGGCGCGTGCGCGTGTTTTTGTATGAATGTATGAAAACACCCCTCATCAGTGAGTATTGTGATATCTGATGATTCTGTTATATTTGTAAGTTTATTGGTTTCAAATTTTGGTAGAAGGCCAGTAATTTTTTTGGCGGGGGTGGGCGGTGGTACTAAGTCGATTATATCGACCTCAATGTTCAGCTGGTACTTGTTTTATCAAATCCGAAAGGGATGAAAGGCAAAGTCGACTGCGGTGGAATTTGAACTCAGACCGTAAAAAGAAGTACTGAGAGAGCAATGGTGAGAGAGATGTGTGGGGTGAAGCTGTTTGATAAAAGGACGATGGGAACGCTGGGGTTGGAGGGATCGGTGGAATGGTTGGCAAGGGTGAATAGAGTGAGGTGGCATGAGCATGCGTTGAGGAGAGATGAAGGGCATGTTCCGAGGAGGGTGATTGCGTTTGAGGTAAGTGGAGCGTGAAAGGGTGATGGACTGAGGAAAAGGTGGAGGGGACAGGCAGAGGAGGAGATTGGGAGGGTTGGTTTGAAAAAGGGGGACACCCAAAACCGGGCAAGATGGCGAGATGGTGTGAGGGCGGTTGCTATGGCATTGAGGTAGATCCGACTACCCCCGTTAACGGGGACAAAACACGGATTTAAAACACTGGATGATGATGAAGAGAGGGTGCTCAAAAATTCAAAAGGCGTGGTTGGAGACCCAACCTTCTCCGTTCTTTTACAGGACTTAGAAAAACTGAAGGACCGCTGCATTAAGTGTGTGAATCTGAGAGGGGAATATGTTGAATACTTTTATTCAACATGATTAATTGATGCTACAGTATTTTAATTTACCCAAAGCCAGTACTATTTTTTAAGCCTGGTACTAATTCTATCGGTCTCTTTTGCCAAACTGCTAATTACGGGGACGTAAACACACCAACACCACTTGTCAAGCGGTGCTGACACACGCACACACACAACTGACGGGCTTTTTTCAGTTTCCGTCTACCGAATCCGCTCACATGGCTTTGGTAGGAAACATTTGCCCAAGGTACTTCGCAGTGGGACTGGACCCGGAACCTTGTGGTTGGGAATCAAGCTTTTTACCACACAGTCACGCCTAAAAATAAAATTAAAAACACTTCTCTCTGTCGGCCCGGTGGTTAGGTACCCCTGCTTTAGGTGTCAATAAAATGAAGTACCAATGGAAGAACTGGAGTCGAGGGTTTCGACAATCCACTTTTCTTAAACGAAAAATAAATAAAGAGAGAAAAAGAAAGAAATTACTGGCCTTTTGCCTAAATTAGAAAGTATCATTACTAGGGACTCCGACATGTCTATCGACCCCGAGGGCTAACAGTGGCTTTCGGTGCATCTTCAGGAATTATGAAACATTTATGCATTCATTTATAAGCTATCACAAGGCTGCCAGCTGGAAGATTCGTTTAGACCAGAGGTTCTCAATCGGTGTCCATAAAAGATTCTTTTGTTAAAATTTATCTGCAATAAATTGTTTTTACTTCTGCAATGCACAAAATATTTGAACAATTTCTTTTTATACAATTCCTAATAATATTCAATTATAAATAGGATTTTATTTTTATGTATTGAATGGCTGTGAGCGTCCACCCGAGTAAAATAGAAATCTAAGAGGTCCACAGGTAAAAACAAACAAACAAAAAACAAAAAAGAAAAAAACGTTTGAGAAGCACTGGTTTAGAGTTCCAGAGAAAATATTTTACAGTATAGTCAGTATTTTTCAGTGTTAAAATTCCGCCGAGATCACTTTATATTTCATGTGTTTCGAAGTTGATAAAACATATGTTCTAGTTGAGCACTGGGGTCGATGTAATTGACTTACAACCGCTCCTAAAGTTACTGACCTTGTGCCAAAATTTGAAAGATTTATAAGTTGTTTATTGTTGTGGTTTAACCTCAGTTAGTCCTCATGAAACAGATAGTCCTGCGATCACAAAAAATTCAGCCTTGCATACCATGTCTTTTTGTAGTGAGTTCAAAAAAGAAAAACGACAAAAAAAACAAAAAAACAAAAAACAACAACGCGAGGACGTGATACACATATTGTGTTACTGGATGCTCGGGAAAGGAAAGAAAGAGAGTTTGACGTTTCGAGCGCAGCTCTTCGTCGGAAACATAGGAAAGTCCAAAGAAGGGAAGACGGAGGAAGAAAAAATCGCCAACGATATACACGAGGTTACATTGTAGAATGACCGGAAGGGAAAGGGTGGAGAAAAAGTTCTTTCTAAGACAGGAGAGTGCAAGAGAGGGAGGTAAGTATGTGTGCGTGCGCGCGGACGACAATATTATTCATTGAGTCATTCCATTTTTTACTTTTTCATAAGGCGTGTGTGGTCTGAAGAAGAATTGGCTGCTACATTGAATAGATCGAGCGACTGCAGTGAGGCATTCATTCATTCATTTATTTATGACAGAGATCAGTTCATTATTGCAATTTTTGATTTATTTTTACATTTGTTTATGCCCCACATAATTATCGTAATATATCTAAATCTAAAACGTGTTCTCGTATCCATACCCGCCGTTTTAACAAAAATCATCTGAAAGACTATTTAGTCGCAGGGGTGGCTGTGTGGCTAAGAAGCTTGCTCCACAGCTATGTGGTTTCGGGTTCCGTCTCGCAGTGCGGCGTCTTGGCCAACTGTCTTCTGTTATAGACCCTGGCCAACTAAAACCTTCTAAATGGATTTGGCAGACCGAAAATGGAAGAAGCTCGTCCTGTGTATTTATGTATGTATATATATATATATGCATATAATATACATACATATATATATATATATATAATTTTGGCAAATGTCCAACAATTGTGAGAGAAGAATTTAATGATCCCAGTACTTAATTGGTGCAGTAATTTATTTATCCAGAGGGATGAAAGAAAGATTTGAACTTGGCAAGATTTGAACTCAGAAGGTTAAGAGCGTATCTAAAAACTGTAAGACTTGTTTTCAACTCTCTAGTGATTCTGCCATGTTAGTCGACTCCAGTTGAACTCCAAAACAGTACTTTCGGTCTTTACATAATTCCACCTTCTTGTTGATAATCTTTGAGTTCGAGTGTCGTTGTAAATTGTGTGACTCTCTACATGCTAGCGTAAATTATATTCATGTGCGTTCACTGAGCCACAATGGCAAAACACAGACAAATATTGCGACATCTGGAACATTGTGAACATTTGTAATAGCACATGAATTAGGGAGTTACCCATGTACATGTGCACGCACACACAGGCAGACAGACAGACACACACACACACACGCACACACACACACTGTCCAGATTTTCGATCAAATTTCCTGCGAGTTAACATGGGATCCCTTGACGACAATGTAACCTTCATTTGACTAAGGTATCTTTAGCCCGATGAGTACCTAGCGGTGTGCCCCTCGCCGAGAGTTTACTACTTTCGAGGTTCCGCTGGCTAGGAAACATATATGTAGCCTGGATTTTACCAACTCTATTCTCTCAATTTGGATGTTTATTCGTATACACAGCAACCCAGTTGCTAACTGTGAACTATAAAATAACTTGTTCCAGCTTATCGAACTTCGATATAGTAAAAAATTCACAACCTTCTACGTCAATAAATCATTGTTGTTCATGAAAGTTGCTTTTAATATCTTCTACGAATTGTTCGAAGCTTACTAACCTCCTACAACTGACCTGGATCCTTGGATCTTAACTTTACACCCCCCCCCACACACACAGATACAAAAAGGAGTTAGTTGGTTGAATGTAATTAAGTTCAAATGTTGTAAAGAAGAGGAAAAAGCTAACGTTTTGGGCTCTTGCTCTTCAGTAGAGAGTAGAGGAAGATGAAGGCGTTGTTGGCTGACAGGCAGGCCAACGACACCTTCGCCATTCTCTACCCTCCGTCGACAGACAAAAGCCTAAAACAACCTTCCTTCTCCTCGCTGTAATCGAACTTATTGACATTTCACCTACTCTCATTTTAATTAATTGTTGCCGACAGACGGAAACCATCGCTAGTTTCTTCGGTTTCCAAGACTTTGCCCTATTATTAAAATGAACTGATCTATTTACGAAAACGTACATATTTACGTATCCGTACATGATGGTTGCTTCCTCGTGTTTGATGACACCCGTCTTTTGTAAGACTTCTGCACATCACGGGATTATTGCGACATACGTTTGTACGACACGTATGTCACTCGTTACATATCCGTAGTTAAACATCCAGTGACAGGCAACAGCAAAATAGCCGGAAACTATTTTCGCCGCAGGTTTTATATCAGACGGTAATTGTCTGAACTTCTCCAATAAAAAAGATAAACACACTTTAAAGCAAGACCAGAATGACCGGAAACTATTTCAACCGTGGATTTTATATCGGGTGGGGAGGGGGAGACTACGACACAGGTGCTTTCTCAATACTTTTCCATTAAAAGGACACCCGCAAGTCAGTAAAGGGTTCACTATGGAGTTATTCCTTTTCCAAGTGGCTTTTCTGCGGGTTCATACACAAATCGGTGATTGTGTCTGCGCACACAGTACTCACCGCACTAAATATAGTTGTACTTCTTTTTATCTTTTATCACTTGTTTCAGTCATTAGACTGCGGCCATGCTGAAGCATTGCCTTGTAGAATTTTTAATCGAATGAATCTGTAGTGACGTCATATGGCGCCAAAGAGGCATAGTCGCCATTGCTGCATCCTTAACCACGCATGCGTTCCCGCTTCTATTCTATGTCTTTACCACGCCAGACAGCGAACAAGCAAGACGGTCTAAAACAAGCTCTCATTGAGTGTGGAAGAAGCAAGTTGTCTCTCCAACGATTCATCTCTAGGGACAGTACATCTACATTCAGGCTACTCAGAAACCGGACAATTGGAAGCTGTATATTTTCCACCATAAATAAATATTGTTGTTGTTGATCAGTTTGGAGTTCTGCGTTCCGTTCACTTCTAATTTAATATAGGAAAGTCAGGTGTACATCTAATGATGTATAACCCACTTTCCTAAAAATCGACCCTAGTACTTATTCTATCGTTCACTCTTGGCGGGAAAAGCTTTCCAAACGACACTAAGTGTTAAAGAGTTCCTGGAAGTCACAGACCAGGTGAAACAACTCGCTTCGGAATTACCGAGACTGGTAGATACCAATATTTCACCATTATCGTGGTTTATCAATACGATGTACTCAGATCATATCGGAATGAAGTGAATCTCTGGTCTACGACTATTTGCAGATGTGCTGCGGCGTAGAGGTGTGAAAGAAAATTAAATAACGAATTGAAAGAAGTTCTAGTAATCTAAACATTATCGGTCGCATATACATAGTGTATATATTTTGTTTATACGCCAAATTTGTTGCGGGATAAAGTCCAGGTGAGAAAGCTCCCCAAACGACACCGGGTGTTAAAGAACACCTGAATGTCACAGATCAGGCGAGTACATGGTACTGACAAGCCACAATAATGGCAAAATATCGGTATCTACCACACTTACCATCTTCGGTGATTCCGTGGCGAATTGTCTCGCCTAGTCTGGCATTCTCCGGACGCTATACCACAGTAAAATTTGGCGTATTAACAAAAAACACACACTATGTATGTGCAACCGATAATATATCTATCTACCTATCTATCTATATACATATTGTATTACAAAGTACGTGAGAGAGAGAGAGAGAGAGAGAGAGAGAGAGAGAGAGAGAGAGAGAGAACTCAGTATGTGAAGTGGATGCAGCTTCGAAACGTTAAAGACATTCCACCTCTTCTTTCTCCAATTCCTGAGCATCAACCAAGTACTTTTTTTTACCTTGTCTTTGTACTTTATTTTTGCACCACACATACATATACATACATATATATATATATTTATCGGTAAAAATATGTGACACTTATTCGATAGCCAAGATAAATTCTTTTTCACAGGAATTTTCAATAGCCGGATAACTGAAGAGATGTTGGCGTGGGTTCCCATCCCGGCATCCAAAACTCGGAGTTTTATCATGGCTACCGAATAAGTGTCACATATTTTTA
>NC_142935.1:96046699-96059199 GCF_046866305.1 Octopus bimaculoides
CAGTTTATGTTCCGGTATAATTTTTCTTCCGTTTCACTCTTCTTTCTTCTCTCTCTCTATCTTACCCTTTCTTCTTCACCCTCCACTTTAAACTCCCTCCACTGCTTGACTAATTTTCTCTGTTTCTAGCTATACTCTTTTCCTTACCTCCAACTACTACTCTTTATCTGTTCATCTTCCTCCCTATTATAGTCACTACCTTCTCCTCTTGCCTCCGCCCTACACTTTTCTCTTAATCCCGTTCTTTCCCCTACCTTGTCCGCACTCGTTTATTAACATCCGGGCATTCACCATTTCATTCTCTCTAACCTACTTTCGTCTTTACAGCATTCTTCATTTTTTTCCTTCTTTTTTTTTTCTACTTCTTCAATATATTCTTTCCACAGAAAGCTGCACACACACACACACGCACACACACACACACACGTACACATACGCACGCACACACGCCCAGACATATGTGTGCATGTATATATATATATATATATATATATATATATATATATATATATATATACATATATACATATATAAATATATATGCATATATATTATATGTATATATATATATATATATATATAAAAACATATATATAAACATACATATACACATTTATATATATAAACATACATATACACATATTTATATACATATTTATATATATAAACATACATATACACATATTTATATATACATGCACATGAACACATATATGCATATACATATGCAATATATAAACGCATATATATATATATATATGTGCGTATGTATATATAAGCAAGGTATATATATTTTATGTATTTATACATATATGAATATATGTGTGTGTGCGACTACAACGTAATACAGAGGGGGAGGGAGGTTGTTATTTTTCAACCATGTGGATCGCCGTTCTATCTACCGAGCACTCCCCCGCCACATAACAGCATTTATCTCCCACCCACCTCTTTCACCTCACTCCTACACTAATCTTTGCTTAGTCCTTCTCTCTCGGCCTCGCCTCACCCCGCTACTTTTACTATCCTCTCACTCCGGCTCTTACAAGAATGTCATCACTCCCGTTTAGTCTAAGCTCCATAACATTCAGAGAATACACACACAAAATGTATATATATATATATATATATATATCTGTGTGCGTGTGTGCATCTGCGCGCGCACATACGCTTACACCGATATATATATATATATATGTGTATATATGTATGGATTTATGTATATATATATATATATATATATATACAATATAGCTATGTTGTATGTAACAGTATTAATGTATCTAATACATATCTTTATCTAGATATATTTACATACACATGTATCCGTATATACCTATCGATATACATTAACAAACACACACGTGTACATATGTACATACACACAAATACATACATACATATATATATATATATATATATATGAATGTATATAATTGTGTGTTTATATATAGATATATACGTGTATGTTTGTGTCGCTTCCTCCTGTTTTACGCGTACATATATTTGTATGCATATATATATATATGTGCGTATGTACGCTTTAATTTTGTATCCCCTCTCTCTCTCTCTCTCTCTCTCTCTATTCTTCTACTCCGTCTTTCTCACTCCCCCTCATTACTAACCAGCTGGTTTAACTCCACTCCCGTCTCTTCCTCTTTCATACGCTTTTGTCGAGCCATTCTTTCCTCTCTTTCTTTCTTTCTCTTTCTCATTCTCTCACTCACCCCCTATTCATTCTCACTCGCTCTGAACCATTTCTCTTTCTCTTCTCTTTCCCTCCCACTACTACTACTACTACGGCTTCTACGTTTCATTATTCTTCCCTCAACCACTCTAACTCCACTCAGCTATACACTCCCCTCCCCTCCCCTCCCCCGTTTCCTCCGACTGCTTACTAATCGCTGTGCTAGATTTCACTCGCCCCGCCGTCTCCCATCTACAACACCTATTCCTCCACCCTTGTCTTCCTTCTCCCTCCTCTTTCGGCTTTCTCCTCCTTCTCCTCCCCCCTCCTCCCCCTCCTCCTCCCCCTCCTCTTCCTCCTCCCCCTCCTCCTCCTCCTCCTCCTCCTCCTCCTCCTCCTCCTCCTCCTCCTCCTATATCTCTTAACTTTGTATTTCACCTAAAAAATAAAAAACGAAAACAAAATACATTTTTCAGACTTCGCTTCTTTTTTTGACATTTTTTCTTTTTATAATAACACCATCACCGTCTCTACTATCACCACCACCACCACCACCACCACCACCACTACCACCACCACCACCACTACTACTACTACTACTACTACTACTACTACTGCTGCTGCTGCCACAACAACACTGCTGTATACCACCACCATTTCTACATCTACTACAACTACCACCACCACCACCATCACCACCGCCATTAACCCCCCCCCCCCACCTTCCCCTTCTCCCACCATCAGTACCACCACCACCACCGCAAGTAGAACCCATTCCCACTATCACCCTCCCCTTGCACGATACACTCTCAACCCCCAGCACCGCCATAACACTACTGCTTCCTTGTTTCTCCTCCTACCAGCCCGTTACCTCTCCTACCCTGATCATACCACAACCACGACGACTACCAGAATGTTCACCACGACTGCTACCACTGCACTTGTGCTACTCCTACTCCTACTCCTACAGACTTTCCAGCTATTTGTTTACCAATTTTTGTATTTATTTCGCGCGCTATTTTGCTCTCTCTTTCCTTCACCTCTCTCTTTCTCTCTTTCTTTCTTTCTCACTTTTTCTCATACATACACACAGACATACCCAAGCACACACACCATACGCACATACTGTATACACGGATAAACGCATGCATGTGTATATATGTATGCACATCTATCTATCTATCTATCTATCTATCTATCTATCTACTTATGCATATGAATAATAACTATATGCTGGCATATATATATAGGGTGTATATATACATGTGTGTGTACATACAGACATACATACATACATGTAACGTATATATATTCAGAAATATAAAATTTGTGTGTATGTGTGCGCGCGCAGATATATATATATATATATATATATACATGTACACGCGCGCACACATACACACGTACACCCATAGAAATGTATTCCCACAAACTTCCCTGCGCGCTTGTTTTCACTCCTAAGACTTAGTTACTAACTTTTTCTTATACTTATTCTGTTATTCTTCCATTCCGTTATTCCACTCTTTCCTGTCATCGATCTGCAGTAATCTACCTGATGATAGCAGAATGGGAGGTAGCGCGTCACGCTCTCTCAGTATCTAAGTTCTCTATACTTTACACCCGTTTCAATCACCAATTTCTTCATCCAAATTATTTTATCAGTCACACACCAGGACGGACACACACACACACACACACACACATACACACACACACACACACACACGCGTGCACGTGACAGCGCTTTTAGTTACTCATTCGCAAAATACCACACAAACATATATATAATATATCCATACACTCACATGGATTTTACGTACACACACAGCCATTGTCTTAGGTGAACATGAACAAATACACACAAAAATACAAATTTATGGAGACACTCTTTGATGTTACCTGAAAAATCGAGCGTAACGAGAAACTCTGAGTAGCGATTGACTGAATCATCAACTTCGATCGAATGCGTGTGCGTGTAAGTACGCGCGCGCGCGTGTTAATAGCAGATATTGATAAATGATGTTCAGCAAAGCATTACAATGATTGTGAGTGGAGGCGCAATGGCCCAGTGGTTAGGGCAGTGGACTCGCGGTCATAGGATCGCGGTTTCGATTTCCAGATCGGGCGTTGTGGTTGTTTATTGAGCGAAAACACCTAAAGCTCCACAAGGCTTCGGCAGGGGATGGTGGCGAACCCTGCTGTACTCTTCCACCACAACTTTCTCTCACTCTTACTTCCTGTTTCTGTTGTGCCTGTAATTCAAAGGGTCAGCTTTGTGACACACTGTGTCACGCTGAATCTTCCCCGAGAACTATGTTAAGGGAACACGTGTCTGTGGAGTGCTCAGCCACTTGCACGTTAATTTCACGAGCAGGCTGTTCCGTTGATCGGATCAACAGGAACCCTCGACGTCGTAAGCGACGGAGGGCCAACAACAACAATGATTGTAAGCTTAAACAGAAAGAATGAGAAAATTTGCAGGGGAATGTTTTACAATAAATACTAAAATAGGGATCGCACACACACACACACACACACACACACACACACACACACACACACACACACACTATCTCTCTCTCTCCCTCTTTCTCTCTTTCATACATATCATTTCAATCCTTATTCTGCTACCAGTTTCAGTCATTGGACTGTGGCCATCCTGGGGCAGTGCTTTCAAGGGTTTTAGTTAAGTCCATTATAACCCCATTTTATCGATCTTGTTTTACCGAACTTCTAAGTTACAAATTAGACATAAAGAGAGACAACTAATGGCTTGTAAGTCATTGTTGTAGTGAGGTACCTTCTAATAATAGTTTACTAGCCGACGGTTTTAAGAATAGAATTACCTATACATAGGCACAGGGGTGGGTGTGTGGTAAGAAGCTTGTTTCTCAACCACATGTTTCCAGGTTCAGTCCCACTGCGTGACACCCTCGGCAAGTTTCTTCTACCATAACCTCGGGTCGACCAAATGCCTGTAAGTGGATATTTAGTAGACGGAAGCCCCTTCGAAACGCCAGTGTTTTAATGGTGGCAGCTGATGAAGGATATGTTCTCTATGTGGCCTGCTTGTTTTTTGTACCTTGTTTATCATTTTGTCCATGTTTTTTTGCATCGTCATGTACCCAGATATGTATCTATATGTACATGTAGATGAAGGTATGTACGTACATGTACATATACATGCATATACTCATATATTGTTTATTTATATATATATATATAAAATATATATATGTTTATGTGTGTATGTGTGTGTGTGTGTGTGTGTGTGTGTGTGTGTACAGTCACAATGAAGATACCTAAACCTCTTATAGGGATATTTTTTATCCAAGATACACTGGTTTCATATATTATATTTCGAAGAAATATTTCTTCAATGAACATATTATATAGATATCGTACAATATCAAATATTGTTATCGAGTTAGAAAACAGAGAGAATGGATACAAATTAAATTATTAATTAATTAACATATTCACCTACAGTTGTTTCCTTTCATAACCAAAATTAAAACGACAGAACATATATAAATATATAATACGTTGGATGGAAAATCGACAGGGTTAACAAAGGACAGTACAAAGATTACATTATGATCCGTTATTCAGAATATATAGTACTGTCTATTATGTGTATGTATATGTATGTGTACGCGTGCGTTAAAATTATTACGCATGCGTAAGTCTGACTGAGGAGGAAGTTCAAACAATGATGGTACAATAACACTTCCTGTTTTAGGTACATCGGAAAGAGAAGTATGACTTAATTCTCTGACAATTGGTGATTGAGAAGAAAAAAAAGTTTCAATTACGACATCAACTAGAAGATTATTCAAGAATAAAAGTAAAGGATATGATCTTTGAAGAGCTGTTTTTGAAGAACAGTTCAGAAATCCTTAATAGGATCTGTGAACTGTTCTTCAAAAATACAAGTTCCTTATATATGCCTACTTTAAACCAATATTTAATCATAGTAGGCATATATGTATGTTTGGATATGTGTATGTCTCTGAGAGGGGAGGCGCAATGGCCCAGTAGTTAGGGCAGCGGACTCGCGGTCATAGGATCGCGGTTTCGATTCCCAGACCGGGCGTTGTGAGTGTTTATTGAGCGAAAATACCTAAAGCTCCACGAGGCTTCGGCAGAGGATGGTGGTGAACCCTGCTGTACTCTTCCACCATAACTTTCTCTCACTCTTACTTCCAGCCTCTGTTGTGCCTGTAATTCAAAGGGTCAGCCTTGTCACACTGTGTCACGCTGAATATCCCCGAGAACTACGTTAAGGGTACACGTGTCTGTGGAGTGCTCAGCCACTTGCACGTTAATTTCACGAGCAGGCTGTTCCGTTGATCGGATCAACTGGAACCCTCGACGTCGTAAGCGACAGAGTGCCAACAACAACAATGTCTCTGAGTGTGTATGGATGTGTGTATAAATATATATGCGTTTCTATATATGTACATGTACATAATAACATATAAGTATGTTCATGTTTACATATATGTATGTAAAACATGTATGCAATGCATGCATGTATATTATGTATGTATGTATGTATGTATGTATGTATGTATGCATGCCTGTATGTATGTATGTGGGCTTGCATGTAAGTGTGTGTGTATATAATAGGTGTTCGGGTATGCATGTACATTCCCTAAAACCCCGAATGATCACTTTATTCTATAAATTTTCTTTTGCCTTCTTCCTAATTCCATTTAACTTACCTCCCAAATTTTCCAGTTTTTGTTGGGGGTGAGGTGAGGGATGAGGTGTAAAGCTGGGGATGAACTAAAAAATGTCTTTATCCTTTTAGGTTTAATTCTGAATGTGATGATAAAAAGGAACAACCATGTTCATACTTCAAAATGTTATGCCTTTATGAACTCCCATAATACTGAAATGGAATCGGATAATTTTTGAGAATTATTATTTTTGTTTTTTTAAAGTTATGATTGTAAGTTTTAGGTTTTGGAAAAGAAGTGAATCTGTTGAGCGTCATCTAAAGACATGAGTTTTAAAGTAACTATGTGTAACTATTAGCTTGGATTTATATGTATGTATGTGTGTGTGTGTGTGTGAGCGCGCGCGCTTAATTTTTGTTGAATATATGCAAATTACCTGGGCCATAAATGTATTATACTCTTTCTGTATAAGTCTCTATCCTTCGGTTACTCAAGACAAGGTAAGACAATTGTCGTGCTGATGACGCCTACTGAGGCTGAAACACGCGTTCCGATTGGCGTCTTATCTTCAGACAATAAACGTGTCCTTTTCCCTAATGGCATACCAACTTTTGAGAATTCTTTTTCTTTAGATTATCTCCCCTTCTCATAAGGCGCTGTCTCAGCTACCATTTAGCGATAATGTTACATTCTTAAAATGGCGACGATAATCTTAATAAATCAAAGTTTTATGTTGTATAGTATCTAGTATTATTTAATTTCCACTGCGTGACACCTTGCACATAGCCTCGGGCCTTGTGAGTGAATTTGGTAGACAGAAACCGAAAGAATTCTGTCATATATATATATATATATATATATATATATATATATATATATATATATATATATATATATGTGTGTGTGTGTGTGTGTGTGTGTGTGGATGTTTTTGTGTCTGTATTTGTTTCCCTCACTGCTTGACAACCGGTGTTGGTGGGTGTTTACGTCCCCGTAACAGCGGTTCGACAAAAAGTCGATTCATTGGACTGAAAATTGAAGGCGGTGCCCCAGCACGTCCGCAGTCAAATGACTGAGATAAGTAAAAGATAGGAGGTAAAAGGTGTGTTTGCTTATATATGTGTGTATCTGTGTGTCCAGGCGTGCGAGCATTTGTGAGCGCGCGCATGCGCTTGTTTATATACAGCTATATAGTAGACTCCATCCGTTATCGGACGACGAAAATTCCGTTGCTCGATCAACTGAATTACAAACACATTAGATTAGTGACTAAGCGGCGATATGTTTCG
This sequence comes from Octopus bimaculoides, assembly GCF_046866305.1. NCBI lineage: Eukaryota > Metazoa > Mollusca > Cephalopoda > Octopoda > Octopodidae > Octopus > Octopus bimaculoides. Next base: position 96,054,358 of record NC_142935.1, read on the forward strand.
CTGTAAATGATCTTTGCAAATCAACGAAGTATTTAGCTCGGGGGATGGAATTTATGTTAAGAAATGAAAGTGATTTTTGAAAAAGTGGGTATTCTAAAAATAGACAGAGAAGTGCCTTCCATGAAGCCTTCTCAGTGTCACATACTTGTTTAGTTGGTACCACGACGAACTCAAGCAGCCACTGAAGCAATGAGCTTCAAGGAAATGTTGACATTCCTCAACTACCTTTCAATTTTTGAACGACTCCCTCTGTGTAAAGGCGTGTAGCTTAGTGGTTAGTATATTCGGCTCACGATTGTTAGATTGTGAGTTCGATTCCCGATCGTGCGTTTTAACTTGAGCAAAACACTTTATTTCTCGTTACTGTAGTTTACTCAGCCGGCAAATACAAGTTGTACCTGTAATTCAAAAGGGCCAGTCTTGTCACATTCTGTGTCATGCTAAATGAGAACGCGTCAAGGGTACACGTGTCTGTGGAATGCTCAGTCACTTGCACGTTAATTTCACGAGCAGGTTGTTCCGTTGATCGTACCAGCCGGCACCCTCGGCGTCATAGCCGACAGAGAGCCTGACATTCTGATGTAATGATATATTTTAGATCTTCAAATATCACATCCTTCTGCAAGTCGCTGCAGATATGTGTATATATATATATATATATATAAAAGTATATATGTATATTTGTGTGTATTAGCATGTGTGCATGCAGGCGTGTGTGCGCGTGAGTTTATATGCATACAAAAAGATGTTAAAACCCAGAATAAGTGAGATGACGAAATACATATACCAGATAGTTGCTTAAAAATTTTAGCTGAATATCACGAGCTGTCCTAAGTTTCCTATTATTTTTCATAGAAATGTGTTCTGCATGTACAAACGTGTATGTGTATCTGTGCGTAAGCATGTAATTTTGCAGGCGTGTGTCATTGTTTATATGTATGTGTGTGTCTGTTTCGCCTTTGGCTGATCACGTCTGTCGTGACCAGCCAAGAGCGAGACTTTGAGTAAACTGTAATTATCTGATATAATAAATCTGTCCGCTCTACTCTTCATATTGAGTACTATATCAGTTAATGCTTACACTATGTATTATATATATATATATATATATATATATATATATATATATATATATATATATATATATATATATATACATATGTGTATATATATATATATATATACACGGATCTATCTATCTATCTATCTATCTATCTATCTATCTATCTATCTATCTATCTGTATATATATATATATATATATATATATAATACAAAGAATATATATACATGTATACACACATATATGTACATACTTACATCTACATGTGTATATATATGCATATCAGGGTACATGACGTTAGAACAATAAACTACAGACAACGGAACGAACACGTAGGAAAACGGAAAGCCACTTGGAATATCCCTTCATCAGCTGTCTTTATTCTATCTAGACGTTTCGAAGATAAGACAGAACGTACTCTAGAATAGTCTCTTCCTGAGTAGTGGATCAACCCACTACACAGAGGATTCCAAGGTGGCAAACACAAACCAAGACAGGAAAAAATGGACAGTGAAAACAACATTCAAAAGCCGTGCGGCCAAACGCAAATCTGAGGTAGAACGCTAGTAGTTCGTCTTGCCTTCACAGTGAAAAGAAAGTTGACCACAGGTCACACGAGAGCAGAGAGGATGGTGGAGGGAGGAAGTGGAACAAGGAGGAAGGGACAGAAGGGTATAGCAGTGAAGTAGAGGCCAGGACAGAGGTATAGATAGAAAGATGGAGGAAGACAGATATATATATATATATATATATATATATATATATATATATATATATATATATATATATATATATATATATACATATATGTATATATATATATAAGGGCATTACTATACAATAATGCCTCACGCTTAGAGGGACTTCATAAGTCAAAACTACCAAAATAAGCACATTTTTACCGGTCGCGAGAGAATGCAACTTTCAAAGCTAACCTCCTAAAAACTTTTAACTTAACGGTAAACCAATGGTTTCATAATTAATGCAGTAAATTATGCAGTAAACTGCATCCTTTATTCATCAGTACACGTATGGTCAAGACACATAAAAATAAACAAAAATCAACATACCCTGACGAACACTCCATGTATTCAGCACAGTACATAGACGTTGATTTTTGTTTATTGATTTTTGTTTATTGATTTTTGTTTATTTCTATGTGTCTTTATGTGTCCTTACTAAACCTAATGAATTTTACACTAATTGCCTTTTTAAGAGCAAACCATCAGTTGTTGACGATTGCCCCCATCAACGCCCGCTTAACTGATACTCTAATCCGATCTCTGTAAGCTTGGCAGCCGGTAACGACCTGTTCAGCTTCCAGGAACCGGGACCCTGTCTACGAAGTCCATCTAGGTCGACCGTACAGATCACGAATTTGTGGTCTGTGCAGCCGATTATATGAAAGTGTGGACAACCTATGCTGTTCTTATTAGGTGCCCTACAAAGCACCCTTCCTTGAGTGCGCCTAATAATATTAACTGTAAACGTTCTTTGGTCTTTTGTTGTTTTTTGTATTTGATTTTGTCTTTTGTTAGTGATCTGACCTGTTTCTCTCTCTCTCTCTCTCTCTCTCTCTCTTTCTCTTTCTCTGTCTCTGTCTCTGTCTCTCTCTGCAAATGTGTGCGCGCGTGTATAAAGGCGCGTGGCCTAGTGGTCAGGCTGTTGTACTCACGATAGCTAGATCGTGGGTTCGATTCCCTGTCTGGGCGACGCGTTGTGTTCTTGAGCAAAGCACTTCATTTCACATTGCTCCAGTCCCTCTTTCGATCCGAGGGGAATGTTCGTCAGCTGCTCTAGCTAGCGGAGTGGTGTCATTTGAAGGCTAAAACACTTCAGAAAGCGCATTGTGACCAGCGATGTGATACGAACGTATCCCGGGTGATTTCGTTGCTTAGTGCTATGTACTTAATGCAGGGTTTTCAAGGGGAAATACAAAGCTGGTCCTCATTAATTTCTTTTGAGGGTTTTCTCATTAGGCACTGATAAATACCTGGACGTTACGATGGTAGATAGTTAAGAAGTTCGCTTTGCAACACCGACGTCCCAGTTTCTATCTCACTACTTGGTATTCTGGGCAAATGTGTCTTACTATTGTTTTGTGCCGGTCCAAGCTTCTGAGTAAAATTGGAGAGACGTAATATGTACAAAAGTTTGTAGCATGCACTATACATGTTTATTCAACGGTACAGTTTTGTCATACACTGTGTAACGATGAGGAGGCTATTCAGTTGATCGAACAACTGAATGGATAGCAAAATATAAAAATTTCTGATTTAGGCGCAAAGCCAGCATTTTTGAGGGAAGGACGCTAGTCAAAACCATCTATCCTGGTACTTGGACTAGTATTTTATTTTATTGACCCAGGAGAGATGAAAGGCAAAGTTGACTCCGGTGAAATTTAAAGCCTGAGCCGGAACGAAAACCGTGAAGAAAATTGTCTAATATTCTGACAATTCTGCCATGGGTTGAAGTTTTATTTTTATCGAAAGCCGCAAAGATAAAAGACGAAGTTGCCCTAAGTGGTATTTGAAATCAGAACGCAAAGTGCCGAAGCAAATACATTTTGTATGACGCTGATGTTCTGACGATTGTGTCAACTTTCTGCCTTTAACATTGCTTAATCATTCCATGTTAAGAACAATACTCTCTCTACAAAAGAGAAAGGAGGATGATGAAAAAAAAAAAAAAAAAAAAAACCCTCGAGATAGACGTAGGAGAAAAGCTGGCCCGATCAGACGGTGAAAAACAAAACTAAAGTCAAACAAAAACGCCAAAGATAATAACAATACCATAGATTAAGAGTTCAAAATGTGGGTCAATACAAAACCAGGTTTTGTTGGGCTGTAATAAAAGAGTCCTGTGAAACTCTGACAAAGAAAAAAAAAAACCAACAACTAAATACTGTAATGAGTTAAGTCCAAAGTTTTAGTTTCCGTCAACTGATCTCCATACCATAAACTGAAATATATATAATGGGTGCTTCAGGCATTCTGTACCATTAGCTCTTAACTTGGAAAGTAGCGCCTCCTTCGTTCCATTGTGAGCCGGCAAGGAGGAAGTAAATACAAGGAGGTACTATACAGGTACGCTGACTGTTTAGAAGAGTGGTGACCATTCTTAGAAATTAGATATTAAATCAAGTATAATATTTACATTTAGACACATGAGTAAGACATTATAATATCAGTGAAATAAAATGAATAACTCCGCCTTTGAAAGGAAGTAAAGTTGCTATTGTATGTGTTTGCTTCAGCATAGAAGCATGACTAATTAGCTAAACGGTAAAGTTGAATTCCAAATGCAAAAAAGGAATGGTTCGAGGCTCTTGTTGTCAAATACCGAACCTGGTATCTGTTCGATATCAATCGTTAATACGCGGCTAATATCGATTCAATATTCACAGAATCCAAGCTGGCGTGCTGGCGGAATCGTTAGCACGCCGGGCGAAATGCTTAACAGCATTTTGTCGGTCTTCACGTTCTGAGATCGAATTTCTCCGAAGCTGACTTTACCTTTTACCTCTTTCGGGGTCGATAAAATAAGTACCAATTGAGCACTGGGGTCGATGTAATTGACTTACTCCCTTTCCCAAAATTGCTGACCCTGTGCCAAAGCTTGAAACCGATACTGCATAGTGATTTATTATCCCCATTTTCTTATAATCCAACACGCACCTCTATTTAGATATTTGCGTAGACTAATGCCCCCTAGGAGGGGTTTAGTTCGATACTATCGACCACAGTACTTGACTCATAATTTATTTTAGCAACTCTGAAA
>NC_142935.1:96064199-96076699 GCF_046866305.1 Octopus bimaculoides
GTCTGTTGGACACAGGTTAGTGCTCTGAGAAAATTCATGCCAGTCAGTCGAGAAGCCTTTCCTTGGATGGGGGTCTCTGTGACTGTGTAGCAACTACACAGTCACAGACGTAGGAGCAGTTCTCCATTGTGAGTCCTACTTGAGCTTCGTGGAAGGCTAACAGTTGCTGGGACCTGAAGTATATTATAGCTATGAAGAGGTAGGCCAATCTCTGTGATTAGGCCCTGGCTAAACTGCGGATGGTCATTTACCCGGATGGGCTTTCGCCTAGAGAAAACCTTACTGGTGGTGGTAATTTAACGTTTGAAACAACTAGAAAGATGCTAATTTTCGTTCTGTTCCTGTTTAGTGGTAAGATTACGTACGATAGTGTTTTCTTGATGTGTGCAGTGATTGTGTCTTTTATTTTTATTTTTAATTTTGAAGGAGACGAAGTTGGCAGTAGTCCATTACAGGATGTTTTCTAGGTTTCTGTTTACGGAGTTAGTGCAGATTTGAGTGAGATGTCTAGGTTGTATGTAAGACGATGCTTGAATGAAGAAGGTTAGGGATGTATGACGTGTTGTATCAACTGTGGAGAAGCAGGTATCGTTGGATGCAACGAAAAACAGGTCGTTGATGTATTGGAAGGGGGGGGGGGAAGTGTGTGTGGCGGGGAACCGAACCATGGGATGCATCAGAATTATCAAGAGTGGGGGAGAAAGAGAAACTGAAACAGAGAGAGAGGGAGAGGGATGAAACTCCATCTTTACATGCTGCAATAGTCAGATCGGACAGGGTGTCGGAGGAAAATCCTGAGTGGAGAGAGAAGCAAGAGGAGAGGTAATAGATATAAATGTGTATGCATTTGTGCTTGTGTGCGCATGCGCGCGCGTGTGTATGTGTGTACGTGTATGTATGTATGTGTATGTGTGTGATAATGTGCGTTTATATGTTTGCGAAAGTACGACCGCTGCTTTCTCTTTGCAACTGGTCCGTAAGCAGAAATATTGTATGTTATAGTTGTGATTGTTGTTGACCCCTCGATCAGCTCCGTTCAAGTAGACCTGGGTCATATAAAGGTTTCCAATCATGGCCATCCTGTTTTCTTAGTGGGTGACTACTTTATCTAATGTGTGACCCCCTCCTATTTTAAGGCGGTGGATTCTGATCTCAGATAAGTTTTAGCTGCTATTTCTAGCAGGTCGAGCGATCACATAGAGACTCCTTCACAGGCTCAGAAATACTGCTGTTGCTGACGATGTTTTGGCTTTGCTGCTGCTGCTGCTGTTGCTGTCGTTGTTGTTGTTTAACCACAGGTCAATGATGATCAGGTAGGTCCATTAACAAAGGCATCCCAGCCATTCCATTTCAGTCTTTGATCATCAGACAGTGTATCGACAATCACATTTACCAATATATCCTTTTTCAAACAGTAGGCCCTGATTTAAAGGAGATTTGGCTGCTATTTCCAGCATATTGAGTGAACACTTAGAGACTATCTGATTGGCTTACTGTTGCTGTTGACGTTACAGCTTTTATCTGCTGCTGCTAGTGTGGCTGTTGCAGCTAGGGCTTGTGTTACTGCTGTTGCTTATGCTGCTGTTCTTGCTGCTGCTGCTGTTGCCACTATTTATTGCTAGCTCCAAACAGTGAATTCTTGAAGCCGCCACCACCAACACCACCAGCAACCGCAGCAGTAGAAACACCACTACCAGCACCAGCAACACTAGCACCAGCACCAGCACCACCACCACTGCCGCCACCGCCGGCGCCTCCTCCACCGCAACCGCTGCCGCAGCCGCCGCCTCTCTAAATATAACGAAGTGAGTGAGTCTTCTAAACAGTGCTCTAGTTTTTGTTCAAGACAAGAATTGATAGGAATTAAAATATGAACGCTGTTAGTCTCTGAAATGTGACACCCTACTAGTTCCAAAATAAATAAATAAATAAATAAATGCTTGCCAACGAAAGAACATCTTCGTGGTCGCTCAACCTTCTAGAAACAACAGCCAAATTTCCTTCAAATTACATCTCCCCATTCACCTACAGTCTTAGAAAAGAACAAGTAGGTTTCTTTCGCATAGGGAAAAGAAGACTTCATCACGGCTGGTACATCTTTCATCATAACCTTGCTAGATTAGAGCGGAACTGCGCTAAATGACAACTTTGTCTTTTTACCCTTTCCCTCAGGCTGTATGATAAAAAAGAATATCAATGGAGGAAAGCCAGTAAATTGATGTAACTGTAAGGAAAGTGGACCAGATGCGTTGCGGCATTTCCTCCGTCTCTTTGCATTCTGAGTTCAAATCGCGCCATGGCGAACTTGGGTGGTCCACGGAATCAAACTACCGTCGGTTTATTATCACTATGTGGCGTCTTGGGTGCATTTAACGGAGTCGACTCTATTGTAAGCATCTGGGCTAGGCTTTCCTTCTTTCTTTCCCTCCTTCTCACTAGCCTTGGAGACCCTGAGAAAGGGCATGGACACTCTTTTCTTCCATGACTACCCCTTAACTTTTATTTGTTGCAGTTATTTAACTGTGGCCACGCCGGGGCAATGCTTTGAAGTGTTTAGTCGAACAAATCGACCCCAGTACTTGTATTTATCTGTGACCCTTATTCTATCGATATCTTAACCGAACCGCCAAGTTATGATAACATAAACAAACCAACACTGGCTGTCAAGCGATGGAGGTGGAACAAACACAAAAACACACGTACACATAATATATATATATATATATATATATACAGAGAGAGAGAGAGAGAGGTTATGAGAGGTAAGGATGTCAATAAGACCCAAAGGTGTCAGGTAATGCTGAGTAAGTGCTATGGATAGACTATAGTTGGGCTTCCACACAGTTTCTTCCACCAAATCACTCATAAAGCACTAGTTGGCCCGAGATATTGTAGAAGAAACCTGTTTAAGATGCTGCGCAGTGGGACTGAAGGCAAAAACTTGTGGTTGTAAAAAAAAAAACAAGAAAAAAAAACAAGAAAAAAAAACAAAAAGAAAAGAAAGGCATTCCGGTCTTCATCATCAGTTTTTTTTTTACTTTGAAGCATAGCGAACCTTAAAATACATCTATGCTGGGAAACCTAGTTAGCTCGGCGTATTGAAATTTTAATGTATTCAATAATTTTGTGGATGGGATATCACTTTTATGCAGGCCAGAGCAAGGAGGGGTTGTTGGGCCATACATTAACTGTCCCATTTATCATGCCATACACTAGCTATTTCCTTATATTGTACTCTGTCTATTCTGTTTACTGCACCATAAACAGGTTGTTCTATCTGTCAATCAAGTATTAACTTCGGCGCCATTACAAACTAGTCTATTGTTTATACACTGTATCTATATATTGCAAACGAGCAGATGCTCTCTCGTTTCAGAAGTGTCGACATCGACAAGCTGCAAGAACGGCGAAATACGCACTTGTTGCTCTCGCTGTCGCTTCCGAGGCGAATATGTTTTGCTTAGCTCTTAAGTATTTTTCCCGGACGAAGAACTGCTACTTCTGGCTTTTTAACGACATACATACGTTACGTAAGTTACATAGATGAAGATTTTATATACTGGCTATTTTATTATACTATATACTCGCTGTCCTATTTACTATACCATACACTTGTAACTTACATTGTCTATTGTATTCGCTATACCATACCATACCATACCATACCAAAACAAAACAAAATAATATATGGCAAAATAAACAAGGCACTGGTCTTTGGTATAACATTCAATGTCTGATATACAAGAACAGTAGACTGGCTTTTCTTGTACATGTTTTATTTACTACACTATACACAAACTATTCTATCTACCTACCACACACCGGCTGTTCTGGCAACTATACCATACATTGGCATTTCTATCTAATATCCTGTACACGAGCCGTTCTATTTACTATGCCGTACATTGTTACTGCTATTTATTATGCAATGTTCTAGCTTTCCTGTTTATTTTACCTAACACCAAGGGAGTAGCAACTCTTTCAATGCCTTAACAAGCCGTTTCCTTGCGATGAATTAAAGCTGCTTGAGTGATAACCTTGAGATAGACTCTGTTAAATGTAGGCTGAAGTGATTGTTTGGCAGATGGTCCTGAAAGAGAGTTGAGGGAGAATCATTTGAGTTAAGGGAGTTAGTGGAAGCAAAACTGAGGTAAAATGAAGTCAAGGTGAAGGAAAGCAAATGGGGGGAAAACTGAGGTAGAGAGAGAGTAGTAAGTAGAATATAGTAAGACCCTCTGGACGTTGCTGTCTTGAGTATTAGGACTCATCGGACCGGTTATCCAGTTTCCATGGCCTATAAGTAACTAAGACCACAACATAGCATCCGAATGGGAATGGCTTTAACTAGGGAGAGAGATTAAATCTATTCGGAAGCGGATCCGTCGTATGATTATTCATTTAGGGCTAAGTGAACTGGAGCAACGTTACACGAAGTGTTTTGTCCAAGAACACAACGTGCTACCCGGTTTGGATATCGAAGCCACGATCTCTTGATCGTGAATGAAACACCCTGACTACTAGGCCACGTGTCTTCAATAGAGTGGGTGGAGATATGGGGAAAAGAAGTCAGAGTGAATAGAGACAGGAAGAAATAACTTAACAGAAGCAAAGCTCGGCTTGAGGGTTTCTATGCTCTGGCGTTGGATTACGGTTATAAAAATAGTGGAAAGTGAAAAATAGTAGGAGAGATTTAATAACGAGAGAATGATAAAACATTGGTGTATTTATGGAGGTGCAATGGCCCAGTGGTTAGGGCAGCGGACTTGTGGTCGTAGGATCGCGGTTTCGGTTCCCAGACCGGGCATTGTGAGTGTTTATTGAGCGAAAACGCCTAAAGCTTCACGAGGCTCCGGCAGAGGGTGGTGGTGAACCCTGCTGTACTCTTTCACCATAACTTTCTCTCACTCTTTCTTCCTGTTTCTGTTGTACCTGTATTTCAATGGGCCAGCCTTGTCACACTGTGTCACGCTGAATTTCCCCAAGAACTACGTTAAGGGCACACGAGTCTGTGGAGTACTCAGCCACTTGCACGTTAATTTCACTAGCAGGCTGTTCCGTTGATTGGATCAACTGGAACCCTCGTCATCGTAGCCGATTGAGTGCCACTCATTTACGGATTTGCTGTTTCAGTAAGAATTGGCAATAGTGAACATTTAGCAATAAAAGTTTCAAATTGAATAAATAGTCTTTCCTCTGAACTACTCGACGTAGTGAAGTGGGCAGGAGAGGCAAGCGAAATGAATGAGTGAGAGAGGATGAGTAAGAAAACTGAAGGAAGGGGTGATGGAAGGGGGGGGGGGATGAGCGAAATCAGAAGAGAGTAGGAGGAGATGGTATATTATTTAAGACTAAGAAAATATGATGGGGAGAGGTGTAGATTAAACAAAGATTTTTTTCCCTTGGTTATATACTTAATCCAAATGTACGGGAAGAGAGGGAAAACTAGTTAGGATAAGGGAGAAAAGAAATAAGATTTTAAAAAAAGTGAATGAGAAGGGAAGGAAAATTGAGAAGCAAAGATATAGACGAGAGGATGTGAGGCAATGAGAGAGAGAGAGAGAGAGAGAGAGAGAGGGAGAGATAGAGAGAAAGAGAGAGAGAGAGACAGAGAGAGAGAGAGAGAGAGAGAGAGAGAGAGAGAGATAGGGAGTTGGAGTTCGGTTAGATGTTGTTGTGGTGTGTTCCACATAAAGTACAAGAGACCGGTTAAACAGAGAACACGTTGACACAGCTGGTGATATCAGTTAAATTTAAAACTTTCTCGCTATTTGGTTCATTATCAATTATTTAATTAAAATTACAAACTAAAATATTTATAGGGAATAGCAGTAAGAGTTTCTGATGCTAATGACTTCCATGGGAGCTTTGGCAGCGTATATAAAATGAAATGTCTTTAACTGCGAAGAGCAACCAAATCTATTTGCCAGTGAGTTCATATGCAGTTTTATACGTTCTGCTGATGGGGTTCGTTAAGACAGGAATATGTACGTTGCTGTCAACGTTCTTGCTAGCGAAGATCAGATTATTTTTCCTTCCCGTTGCGAGTCTCAATGAATTCTTTCTTTATTATTGATAACTCAGTACGTCCATTCATACTTGATCTATTTCAATCCATGTCAACAGCTTATTTGAGTTATTTTCATAATTCAAATTTGTTTTCTATTTGTGAGGAGCTTAATTCTTGAATTGCAGCGACCGTGTCTGTTATTTTGCTGCTGCTTAGCCTTAACTCAACCTTTATCCAGCAGACTTATGATTAACGGTATTTCAACCATGAATATCATGACCTTTTAATGGTTTGTGGGTTTGCACTATTGATGTGCACTTTCTATATTGAAAGCAGTAGAGTGTGATTGCAGGGAGAATTGTCGATTATTCTTAATTTTTTTTTCCTGTGTGGGATAAATACATGATGGAACTTTAATTTCTTCTATCTTCGTCTGTATGTGTATACATACATACATACATACATATATGAGGACACCTATGGATCACTGATAAGGAGATTGCAAATCCAGTACCCAAGATACGTTTCCGGCTTCATACCTACTATTAATAGAGTAACAGCATTTATAGCAATCCGCCTGGAGCAAGGTATGGCTGAACTTGGGATCTTGGGGAAAAAATTCAAATCCTTAATGCATGTGCTACAAATGTTCATGATATCTGAGACTATAAAAATCTGCAAGACCTTCTTAGAATTTAAAGTGTCAAAAGAAGATGCTTTCCTTCATAACCTTGTTACCAAGTAGGTGGTCGATTAAAATTTCTTCTAAAACTAAAAAAAAAGGGAGAAAAAGCACATACATACATACACACACACACACATACATACATACATACATACATACATGTACATCATACAAACGCACACAAGCATGTATGTGTACGTACGTATGTATGCATGCATGTATGCAAGTACGTATGGATAGATGTATAATCTGTAGCGTACAGTAGTGAAAGAACAGACCCCTGTGCCTAATTCCGGTTTGCTTAGGTGATATCTGCGTCACTAGTGACATATAAATATATATAATACAACACATACACACACACACACACACACACACATATATATAATATAAATGATATATAAATATATGCATATATCCATATATATGTACATACCTACATCTCCCTCCTTTAACTTCTTTTTTGTGATATAATTCTTGGGAAAGAATACATTTGCGGCTGAAGATAGCTTTATACTATCAATTATATACCAATAATGATGCAACAACTATAAAGTTTGAAACACGTGTACCGCAGAATCCTTTGTGTCTTGTTTTTATTTTTACATTTCCAATTTATTCCTTCACCCCGGCCACGATCTGGCATACACAGGTGCTTACAATTATCAAGTATTACCTCTAACATTTACCCTACCTACGTGTATACATACATGCATATATGGGTACAGGACATGAAAAAAACGTTAAACAATGAAAAACGAAAACATAAAAACGAAAACATAAAAATGAAAGCATAGAAAACGAACTTTTTTCGAACAACGAAAAAAACAAACAAACAGAGAAACGAGACATGCAACATAAAGAATATACCCCTTCGTCAGTTGTCCCTGTTTCATCTACTCCGCGTTTCGAAGGCAAGGACAATACGCGACTTCGTTGAAACAGTCCTTCCCGCAAAGCAAAATAAATAAAATTTGGGATTTTTTGCGGAGGGTGAAAGTGTTAACAAGAACAGGACAGTGAGAACAAGACAGTAAAAACAAACGGTGAGGGCTGTTGAGCCAAGACGATAGAAAAATTATTATGAACGCTAGGTAGATGAGCCATGAGGAGATAGGAAAAAGCACGTATTTTCTTTAGCAAGGAAGTGGACAGAAAGACAGATCCCCTCTCGTCACGTGTCAGCGACGAGAGAGTCAAGGAGGAAGAGTGAGAGAGAGAGAGAGAGAGAGAGAGAGAGAGAGAGAGAGAGATTGAACGGTGAAAGGGAAAGGGTGGGAGAGAAAAACAGAAAGGATGAACAAGAGAGGGGGAGAGATAGACAGAGAAGAGATAATATATATATATATAGTATATATAGTATATATATATATAGTATATATAGTATATATAGTATATAGTATTTTCAGCCGATGAATGTTCAAGTATAAATATATGTAAATATTTATATATTAACAGAGCAAACTTACACAGAGTATAAAGACACAGAAAATTAAAGGGGATGAGTATTATTCAGGAGACAGCTGTCCGGAGATCTACAATTACAGGACCTCTGGTGGAAGTTCCTAATGTTGAGCAACCTTGCTCTGATCATATTAATGTTAAACCAACTGTAAAAATTATTATAGCCCACCACATTTGCTAATTCATTCAGTCATCTTATGTTCCCTCTATATTATCTTGGCCTTGTTTCATGAGTGTTGGTGCGTTTGCTTTTAGGTAGCGACTAGTATCCCCTTTATATTTATAGTCACAACTTCATGGGATAGAACACACCATCACACGAGTATTGATAATTGCTTCTACAATTTCATGCTTTCCCTATAATTCCTCCATATCAACATACTGAATGGTACAGGCATTGACAGCACCATCTTCATTGAATTCTCTAAAAGGTATTCCACTTGTTAGACTAAATTTCCTTAGAGAGGAAACATATCTGCCACAGAGACAAAAAAGAAACAAAACAATAAAATGAAGTGATTCAAAATTTATGACATGTAAAGGGTAAACTGGGTAAACCTGGCGTTCGCTGAAAAAAAAAAAGGTCCTTGAGCTTTCTCTCAAGTTGCTTTTCAGTTCAGCCATTACATTAAATAGCAAAATTATACTGAATGACTTAGTTTCTAGTGTTTCAATGGAATCTTAGACGAATTTATGAATGTGACGGAGAAAATACTAAATAAATGAATTAGAAATAAATCTCTGATGATTACCAGGCATTTCCTTAATCTCCCAAAAGACTTCCACAATGTTTGAGGATATTATCCCACTGCACAAACTCTAAAAACGACTTTTTAGGACTTTCCAGTATTTTATACCTTATCATTAGATGGCCGACGCGAGAACGATCAAGTCATAATATGGTGCTATTACACCATATTATTATAATGATCAACATCACAAATTAATAACATTCCTTTAATTGTGTTGTTCTTTTTGTCAAGATGCTGAAATACCCGTAAACTTAATATAACTATATATAGTTGTCTGTAGTAAATAGTCCAATTGTGATGTTCTTTTGGTTGAGATATTGAAATGGTTCTATACTTTGAGGACAATATTTCCAACATCAAATACAGTTTTTTCATAGCAAATCTTACTGCATTGTACAAAACATGGGCTCGATAATTTGCAAGATTAATGTCCCCCCACCATTTTTCAGTTTTAGACAAATACTGTTGTTTGCTGCAGATTATACTTCCATTATCAACAGTTAGTTGCCAATTAGTTTAGTTAGGAGTTAATTTGCTATTTCTGCTAATGATTCATTGTTATGGCAGTAAAAATCTGCACTTCCTGCTTAGAATAACAGTATCCTGCTATTTTAACTATTAATCCTAGTTATTATTTCTAGCAAGTTGAATGACCTTGTATAGGCTCTCAGAGAAGCTACGGTAGCGACTAAGTTGGAAGAGAAAGCTATCTTTGACCATTCTTCGAAAAAAAACCCGGAAAGAAGTAAACCATAGTATTTCAATGAGTGCCAAGGAAACCGGTTGCTGTTGTTGTTTATCCACAGATGAGCTTGATCGGGCAGATTTATGACAAAAAGCATTCCAACTGCGATAATCAGTCATTTTTACCTGATATAACAAATCTACGACTACATTATTCAACGCATTTTACTTTTTTTTTTAAAGATATTACAGTGTGCTTTGATAGCGATTTTACTCCTATTTCTTGAAGATCGAACAACCTTCCACAAACTCTCCAGCAAATTGATATACATTTATCAAGATGGAAAAGAAAGAACCTTTGCTTATAAAGATGAAGAAAAGACAAAATGTTAGGTGTGTTTAGAAGAAGGATTAGGTAACAGTTGTATATTCGTTTAAGGCAAAAACCGCTGCAGGAAACGATGAACTACATTCTTTGATATACGTCACATACTTTGTACTGTAGTGAAGCTGCTTCTAAAATTCTAATTTTAATATACTTTTTATCAAAATGTGATTTTCAAGTTGCTTTTATTGTTGAACATTTAAAAACTAATTTTAATTCACTGTGAGAGAACGTTTTGTTTAACCCAGCGAGATAGCGTTCCCTCTTTGTCTTTTTCTGTCACCCTCACTCTTAAACTAAATGAAATCTGTTATATATTTCCAACATATATTCCTCTACTGAGACCGATGTTCATGTTATCGAAGTTCATATGATGAACGAAAATTAAAGAAATATCCTTTTCCACCTTTGTACATCTGTAGTTGTATGTTTATATGGGTAATTAATACAGAAATGCATAAATATATGTATAAACAAAAAAAGCAATGCAGAGAAAATAAGTTACAGAACCACATGTATTCGAATCTACAGTAAATTTTTCAGAATGATATTTTCTAGTACATACTAGGCAGCACTAGAATATTATCAGATAAAGCCCAATTTTTTCTTACATGTTATATTCTTTTTACTACGAACGAGTTACTGTATATTTCTTTGTCAACTTTCCTTCAACAGTCAACAGTTCTGTATCACTCAAGATTGTTACAAAACATGATACACTTTACACAATATCGCAGCCAAGGTTTCATCGTTTTGTGTTGATCAAGCTGGAGATGAAAGCGATAACAATGAAACGTATCGACAATAAGAGTGATAAATTCATGTTCTTACTATAGTTATTTATCCGCAGGTCAGCAGTGACCAAGCATAGACTCCATGATCAAAGACATTTTAACCGAGACAACCAGTCCTTTTACTATGTACAGGTAACCCGATACCACGACATCAACGTGTTCTTCTTTTTTTTTAAAGGTCTGTGGAGTTTGATTTGAAAAGCATTTGACTGCTATTTCTAGCAGACAGAATCACCACATAGAGGCCGTTACGTTGGCTCACTATACTTACAACTCAATAAACAAGTGGAAAGAAAAACTTTCGGGAAACGTTAAATAACTTCTGGCAGTGTCTTCCCAATTATTGGTATTAGGAATGTAACACTTTACAAAACTACCACGAGCAAGCGGGTACATTATTAAGGGATTGACTAAGTCAAGGTCATAATTTCTTTGTTGATATCTTCAAATTAGTTAGCAGCATTCTTGTCATAAAGAAACAACTTGACCTGGTTTTCACATTTATATAAAGCATAAGAATGGAATTCAACTAAAATATGTTTCTATTTGACTGTTGAACGAGGTAGAATTACACGTTTGACATGCTACATTTCTACCAATAAAAAGTCTATTTCTTCTTACTCCACCAGATGAAAGATACAAAAACTTCACGATTAATGAAAATATACTGTGAAATGAGCGGTTTGTTGCAAAGATCTACAAGCAGCAAAACTATTTCACAAACGCGTTTGATGTTATATTTTTGGAAACAACCATATCAATGATTTCTTAACGAAAAAGAACGAAGATGCCGATTATACATTACCTAAAATGGCATATTCAATCACTGAAGTAAAATACTAGAAAATAATTAGGAAGAAGATTAAACTGAGCAAACAAGTTTCGTTGAGAGGAGAACAACTTGTTGATTTTGTTGATTATAATTGTAGAGAAACTGAATAAATCATTCCTAACCCATATTGATATCAATGTAAACTGAGGTAACTGGTCATTGTCAGCTTGATTATAATGATCTATGATCTAGAGCATTCCATTCGGTCTTTTATCCTGATATAGTGCATCTAGGACTACATTATTCAATCTATCCTTCCTGTTATAAGACAGTTGGGTGTGATTTGATAGGGATTTGATAACTATGTCTAGCAGGTCGAGTGATAACGTAGAGGCATCACGAAAAAGCGATACACTTAATAGGCTGGAAAAGAAACGACCTTGAATTCAGGATCATTAAAAAAAATCAGGAAAGAATTAAAATATAAGGGATGGGGGTCTATTTAAAAAGCAAATATAAGTCCCTAAAATACACTCACATAAGCATATACATCAAACTCGTACTCAAACTCACATACACTCGCTGACACTCAAAACACACACACATACACGCACACATGTGTAAACATGTGTTTACTAATTCATATACGCATTCACGTATCCTTCCCCCACCAAAAAACAAAGCACAACCTCATCAACGCATTACCATCAACTACATGTTTATTTCGAGACAGTTTAACAGAGTTCGAAAAGGCTACTTTTTGAGAAATTCTAGAAATTCCTATATTTTGCAACGAAAAAAGAATGTCTGTTTTGATAATAACACAACAGTGGACTAATATAGCTAAATGAATTGCTGAAACTGACGTAGTTGGGAAACAACTGCATGTCTCAGCTGTAGGTCACAAGTATGAGTCATAGATGTAATCAACAGTTGTATTGTCATGTTTTATTTAAA
>NC_142935.1:96079199-96126699 GCF_046866305.1 Octopus bimaculoides
GTATGCGTGGGCATGTAGGGAGAGAGAGAGATAGAGAGACCTTTTGTTAAAACTGTACAAACAGAGTGAGAAAACTTCTGTTTTGGTCGTTTGAGTGAACTGAATGCAGGGGATGAAGATTGTATATGTATACAAATATAGAAAATATACGCACTGTATACTGAATAATAATTAACAGTAACAAAAGTGCTGAAGATTCTATAAACATCATCCAACAGTATAATAATTACAATAATTAAAATGTTAAAACCGCTCATTACTCTATCTGTAGCTGGAGACAGAAGAGCTTGATGTTACGAAGGTAGTATTGAGAATCCGGCGATAACCTGTCATTTTGAGTCAGTAAAACTATGATGCTCGATTAGACTTTGCCTCCCACTCATAAAAGTGCGATATAACAAAGAAGAATGCGAGTGAGTAGGAGGATGGTCAATATCTCAAGAATATTAGCTGTAGTAGGGTGGGAAGGGATTGGTTTGAAGAAAGAGTAAAATTAAGATAAAAAGGTATATTTTACTCTTTTGCTACAACAATATTTCTATTAAACTACACTGCGCTTGTTTTAATTAATTTGTTTCAAATGAATTTTAATTTTAATTTAGGAAAAAAAGTCAAGAATTTAGTAAAATAGCTATACATTTAAGTTGGTGTTTGGAACATAAATTAACATGAAATTTTAATGAAAGGTTTTTGATTTTACTTTTATTTTTATTTTACTTGTTTTAGCCTGGTACTTATTCTATCGCTCTTTTTTACCGAACCGCAAGCTAATATATTAGCATAAACACACCAACACCAATTGTCAAGCGTTGGTGGAGAGGACTGACACACACACACACACACACACACACACACACACACACACACACACACACACACACACACGCACATACATGCACGCACAACAGGCTTATATCAGTTTCCGTCTACAAATCACAAGGTTTTTGTCTGCGTGAGGCTATAGTTGAAGAGACTTGCCCAAGGTGCCACATGATGAGACTGAACCCAGATCATGTCTTTGAAAGCAAGCCTCTTACCACACAGCCACACCTTATTTTAAAACATTGTGTCAAAAGCAGTTTAACTCAGTTTGGTAATGTTGACAATACAGCTGAACAATAGTTTGTGTAGCAAAGTAATTGTACGAAGTGATGTAATCAAGGTATCTCGTATAACGGAGTTAGGGTTTCTTGGGCAATGCTTAATCAGCTTTATCATCCTCTTTATCTCTGACGAGACTAACAAAAACTTCATCTATTATGTTGAATTAATATCCGAAGTTACTCCTTGTATCATCTTGCCAAGTTTAGATGCTGTCTTCCGTGACATCTATTTCAGTAGTTCTCGGCAGTATACGAGGAAATTACCTTACCTTCAAAATCATATTTCACCTCCGCATCGTACGGATGTATGTACCAATCATTTGATCTTTGGCAATAGTAGCTGATTTCAACGGTCTTCAGGGTGGTCGATACATTGAATATTATAGACTTGAGATATTTGTCCTTGATGTCACTGAGAGGTTTTTATCCTTGGATGTTTTAATAATGATTTGATTCATTAGCTGGGTCATGGAAGTAATACTGGGTGGAACATGCATCTATTTTATAATTATTGATTTCAAATTTTGGCACAAGGCCAGCAAGTTCGGGGAAGTGGGATAGTTGATTACATCGACAAGTGCTTATTTTATCGATCTCCGAAAGGATGAAAGGTAAAGTCGACCTCGGCGGAATTTGAACTCATAACGTAATGTATTTTCCCGGTGTGCTAACGATCCTGCCAGCTCGCCGCCATAATCTGTTTTATAATTATTGGTTTCAAATTTTATCACAAGGCCAGCAATTTCGGATGTGGAGAAAGCCAATTACATCAACCTTAGTGTTCAACTGGTACTTATTTTATCGACCCCGAGAGGATGAAAGGTAAAGTCAACCTCGGCAACTCTTCTCCAACTTTTATTATTGTTGCACCAAGTTTAATGATGTGGACAGTCACAATAGAGGATATCTTTTGCTAGGGGATCTTCTTCATTCATCTTGAAATATGCTGTCAATTTGGTCGATCTATTTTTTGCTAAAGCTTCTTGTGCATGATTCAGATTAAACACAATCATCTGTTGATCTGGCAAGTGTATCGGCAAGCATTCAATATCAGGCTACCTTTGCTGAATTGGAAACTCAAATAATCTCCAGCAAGCTTATGATGCTCCAGTATAGCGGCAATTTTCGTAATTCAAAATTTCATCCATTTGGTTTTCGTTGCCAAAATCTGCTCACGTTGTTCTTATGACAGTTGTTGCCTTGCATTTCGATGCTGAGCAGCATTTTGTTCAAAAATCTGTTCACGTTGTTCTTTTAACAATTGTTGCCTTGCATTTCTATGCTGAGCAGTATTAAAATTTGCTTTCTTCGCTGCTGTGACTGCGCTAAACGGAGCTGACACCGTCTTTCTGTGTTCCTTTTACGTTGCTTTTCCTTCCGTTCTTGATTTTGCCTCAATCTTCGTAATTGCTGACTCAAACATTTTGCAGTTCTTCTATAATTGGACCGTTCCTCTTCCATGGACAAATCTTAATTAAATATTTATTAATTAAATGGAATAGTATGAAAATAAATACATAATAGTGAGACAGGCGATTGTATTATGATGACAATATTGGTATCTTATTTACACAGCGTGAGGTTCAAAACAGTGAAAGAAGAAGGAAAAAAATTCAGTTTCATTTTGGCGACAAACGCTGTTTCACACATACAAACATTCGTATAGTTCCCTTTTTTACATGCACACACACACACACATACACACACACACACACACACACACACACACACACACACACACACACACACACACACACACAGCGTTCAGTATTCTCCTACACTTCCATAGTACACACGCACACACAAACAATCACATATATTCCTTTTACATGCGCATATGTTCTCTCTTTCTCTCTTTGTGCGTCTCTATGTGTCTTTCTTTCTTTCTTTCTCTCCTTCCCCTTCTCAACTCTACTTCTCTACTTCCCCCTCTCTCTCTAACTCTACTATTGTTTTTTTCTCTTTCTTTATCACCCCTTCCTTCATTATTGATATTGTTGTGACTGACGCTCTTCCTCAATATCTCTTTTTTCTTTCCTTCCTTCATTCATTCATTCTTTCTTTCTTTTACTTTCTTCCTGTTTCATTCACCTCTTTTCCTCTATCTAATTACTGATGACTTCCGACAGACGGACGGACGGACGGACGTGGCTCTTATTATAGTACAGAAGATTACTAACACGTTTGTCTCCACCTGGGTGAGCATAAGCGCTGTCCAAAATTAGTTACGTCTACACTTCAACAGTCCAACATTTGAGAACAATATCTTGGAATTTACGCATATGCAATGCAAGAAAAATTAGTCAACTTACAAAAACAATAAAGCACTGGTAGCAAATGTATCGTGTCTTTAGATATAGCAAACATGTTGATGTGTCCAACACCATTAACTTTGAAAGGGGCATGACCGTTAGCATTCGTGCTACACAACACTTTAAAATGCTCCTTTCTTAATTTATGGCAAGAAGCGGAGGCTTCATTCTTAAAATCTTAAATATTCCAGAGTACCAATGTAACATAGTTTCATCTCATATAGTAAGTACAGTCTCGAGTCTTGGGAATCATAGGGACGGTTACCCGGGATCCATGGTGTATAAGTGACTGAGATCACGACTTTTCTTCTGAACAGGATACCAGTTAGTCATAGGGTTACTTATTTACAACTGAGTGAACTGAAGCAATGTGAAATGAAGGATTTTTTTCAAGAACACAACGCGTCGCCTTGTCCGGAAATCGAAACCACGATTTTGAGATCGTGAATGAAACACCTTAACCACTAAGCCCCGCAACTTTATTCCATCCTCAATATACTCATGAAAAATTTAGGAGCCCTTCACATTTCAGTCATTGAATATTTCTTTGATTAGTTTGATTTCCTCTATACCTGTATCACCATGAGAAATTTTACATTTCTCTTTTCAAATGCTGAGTACAAGGTTGAAAGTCATCTAATTACTGAAATGTCAAAGAAAATTGAAGGTTAACACAAGTTGTGTTAGTGTGGCCTTTGGTATTTTTCTTTACAATGTGCACGGCATGGGGACAGTGAGCAATTTCCATGATGCCTCATGTGTCTAGTTCAATCCTGATCTATGAATGCTGTGACTTGCTGTCAATAAATAAAAATTATAGGATCTAGTACAGTGATACGCCTGGGGTGGGGTGGCTCACGGGTCTAGGGATCCAATACTGATCTACGGATGCTGTGACATGCTGCCAATAAATAAATAAATAAATAAATAAATACTACAGGGTCAAGTACAGTGATATGCCAGTTGGGGAGAGTGTCTCACCAGTTTAGAAATCGACTTCTGATCTATGGATGCTGTGATTTGTGGTTAATAGGTAAATACTATAGAGTCCAGTCCAGTGATTTGCTGAGGGAGCTCATAGACGGCGGCACACTTTCCCTCCACTAGCCTTGGAACTACTAACGACCGCATTGCCCGCTTGGTGAAGGGCTGCGAGCGTTTGACGGCACTCGAGGTGCCAAGCGCCCCTCCTCGGTCTACGCCTAATCCAGGATTGCAGCTCAGTCAATGAAACGAGTTGTGGAAAAGTGTGTCTGTTTGACAAACGGTGACCACATCTACTCGCCGTCAAGGAAAAGCTGGAGATGCCGTAGCCTGAGCGCATATCTGCGCATCAGCAACAACGGTATGCCCAGCCATCCAACCGCGGAAAACCGGACCGAAACCGGCTGCCTTGAGAACAGCTGCCAAGTGTTGATGGTCGACCCCATCAAAGACTTTGGATTGATCTAAATTAATCAGAGTCCCACCCATGCCAGCTTCGTTACCCAAGCAATAATAATAATAATAATAATAATAATAATAATAATAATAATAATAATAATAATAATAATAAATATCATGATACAATATCAGGCATTGGCTCTCATGATTTCTGATCGCTGATTGGAAGTGTTATCGTGTACATTTTTTGTTTTGGTATAAAAGATTAGCTACAGTAAATATTCTGCTCAATACTCCAGATTTCCTTATCACTTGTGCCGAAGGCACATAACCACTCTACAAGTGGAGGGAGGAAAACGTCATGGTCAGTTAATTTTGTAAACAAAAAATTCTGGAACGAAACTCTAGTGGCAAAAACCTTGGGCGAGGCGGAGTCATCCCTCTCAGATCGCTTTCAGTCCTGTCTACGATCCCTGCCGAAGACGTCTGAAGGCGGAAGCATTTCTCTAGTTGGCAAATGGAGAATTTCAGGTTTCCAACAGAAATTCCCTCTGATGTGGGCACTGGCTAAATATTTCTCTTTTGGAATTTGAAAAGGGCCCAGGGTGAATTGACTTTTTCAGGATTCTTGCTCTTTCACTCAAGTAAAGATTACATCATTTATCCCCCGATGAGTTACGGCTCCGCTTGTTCTAGGAGCCTCCATTTAATTTTGTATGTTGTACCCTCCTCTTTTAAACGCCATATGCAGCCGTCCAGAGATGTGATGGTGCACCTCTCAGGTATCCTAAACGAGAGCCTATGATTGCTAAGACGTTTCTTGAACGGACCCCCCATAGAACCGACATATTTCCTTGTCTGTGCCCTTGAACTGGTGGTATTACAGCTGATGTTGTCGTTCTCACTGCCGATGCTGTGATCACTTTCGGTTGCCGGTGCTGCTGTCGCTGTTATTTCTAGACGCGATGCTGGTGCCGTAGTTGCCGCCAGCTATAACAATGAAGCAGTCATTTGAAAGTTGATTTTCGGTTAATAGCATCACTATTAACAACGGTAACCTGGAATCAGGACCACCAGCACCACCACCCTCACCGTCGCTCGTCTACCATTACTTCCTCCACCACAATAACATCGATACCTCATCGACTATCTAACCTAAACCAGCAACACCACTGTCAACAGCAACACCACTGTCAACAGCAACACCACTGTCAACAGCAGCAGCAGCAGCAGCACCACCACCACCACCACCACCAGCTTCAACACAACAACCATCTCCACCATAGTCACTAAACCTACTATAGAGCCACCAGTACCACTCTGTAGCTAGCAGCACCAGTTTCTTGTGTACATTAAACTCGACAGTCCCCACTCTCTCACACTCACATGCATACTCATAACCATGCACGCACACACACACACACACACACACACACACACACACACACACACACACACACACACACACACACACACACACACACACACACACACACACACACACACACACACTCGCAGACACTCATAATCCCTCACGCCCATACAATCTTACTTATCCAACATTTTCTCCATATACTTCCCTCCCCTATTACTGTTTACAACGAGCTGAATATGCTGTTAGTTCGCACTCGCAACTCAGTCAAAAATTAACTTGATAATGAATTTTTTTAAATATATTTTTATAGGGATCCCCTACTGCCAGAAAAGGGCTCGGTTGTTATCCTTGAAGTGATTGTCAAAATAGCTATCCCCAAATAAACATTTACACGTTACACACACGCGTTCGCGCACATACACATGTCCATACATACAAACATACATACATACATATACATGCATACATACATACGCGTATATACCTACCCATCTACCTATTATATATATATATATGTATGTATATTTATGTGTGTGTGTGTATATATATATATATATATATATTTATACGTACGCACATAATATTTACACACATACACATCTATCTATCTATCTATCTATCTATCTATCTATCTATCTATCTATCTATCTGTCTACAATTTTCTTTTTATTAACATTGAAGCTGAAAGTCTATCTTTCGATTCGAGTTCCACGTCACTGCGACCTTAGGTGCCTGAAAAATGTAATGGCGATCTTCAGCGCCAGAACTTTTGCATTTAATAGAAAACAGCAACGAACAAACACATCCTCTGACGTAGTCCTGTGCTCTCTGGAATAAAATACTCTGATATGATCAGAGAAGCTATAGAGAGAGAGAGCTGCATGGAAAGCAAGCGTCCCAGTAAGTACTGACTCTACTATTCAGTGCCGACATTGTAACCACAGATTTCATACCAAAATTTGTCAAATAATTCTCAAGACCCACAAACAGTATAGCTGATAACCTGGTTATCTTCAGAGACACGGAGGACGGACCCAGTGTATGTATGAATGTATGTCATTATCCAGTTTTATTTCAAGATTTCTTGCCAGTATAGAAATCCAGTTATATTTCAAGATTTTTTGCCAGTATAGACGCCTTCATTGAAATTTCAACAACATCAACAGGGTATTTTTGTATGTAAGTGTATGTGCAGATTTGTATGTTTTGCTTTATGTATGTATTCTTATGCATATAATTGCATGTCTTGACATGCTTATATATACTTAAATGCTGAACATCTGGAAAGTTTTACAGATTTTTACAGTTCCAGTGATGCCTTGGCTCTGTAGTCTTCGAATCAGCTTTCTCCTTTCTGGTTTTGTGAAGTCTAATTTCTCAATGTATGTATGTATGTATGTATGTATGTATGTATGTATGCATGTGTATGTGTATGTTTTTATCTATGATTGTTTGTTTGTATGTATGTATGTATTATGTATGTATATATGCACGCATGTATGTGTGTGTGTATGTATGTATGCATGTATGTATACCAAGTGAGAAGGAATCAAATAATTAGTGGGTTTACCACGAGCAGCACTCACACGAGCGGCGGCTATCTGAAATTGTGTACAGGAGAATTTCGCTTGCGGGGACATAGGTTTCAAACAAATAGAAATTCGAAAGGTTTACTTTCATCCTGGAGTGGAGTGGAGTATTAACGATAGATAAAGAATGGAATAGCTGGAATTATATTTATTTCATGGTTTACAATTGTTTCAACGATGAGTGGGTGACAAATCAGACATCATGTACGATTATATACATATGGATTGGAAAAATGATATTGTAATGCTTATTATGTACTGTACATTACATTATAGTCTCTCCAGTACTTTAATCATATCCGAGCAAATAAGTATAATACAAAACCAAATTGGCTATTTCACTTAAAAATCTGGCACTGGATTCAAGCAGAAGGAGCCCAATTGTGCGTGTCTGTCTTTATATGCACAAATATATATTTGTGTGTATGACTGTGTGTGCATATATATATATATATATATATATATATATATATATATATATATATATATATATATATATATATATATATATATATATAGTAAACACGCCAACATTGGTTGTAAAGCGGTGGTGTAGGGACAAACAAAGACACACACACAGATATATAATATAATATATATATACAAATTTAGTATATATTTACTCAATTACCCAAAATAACAAGGAGTTTCTACCTTATAAACAGGAGTTACACCACAGTCATTTTGTGATCTTTGCTACCCTGGTATCTATTAACCAATTTATCTTATCGGAGTTAATTATTAACTTAGAGAAAATAAATACATAATATATATATATATATATATATATATATATATATATATATATATATATATATATATATATATATATATATATACGACGGGTTTCTTTTAGTTTCCGTCTACCAAATCCACTCACAAAGCTTTGTCATACCGGCTATGATGAAATACCACAAGGTATAAAAAATACGTATTCACCTTTATATATTTATATATTTAATCCTTTATATTGAACACTCAATATTTCATATATTCAATAAGACATTCAATACTTCATTTCATTGTACCATCCATCTTTTTTTATATTATATATTATATATTCCATATTCTATATCCCACATAAATTTTACAAGAATATAAATAAAAAACATAAAAAACAGAGTTGGAACTCTTTTAAATAAAATAATATATTCCTCTATACACGATCATACAAAACCCTTTTTTTTGTATTTATTTTTACTCATATATATATATATATATATATATATATATATATATATATATATATATATATGTAATAATAATATAGATTTAATCAAAAGATTAAATGTGGTACTTAAAATGTTTGAGGTACCAGAATTTGGTGGGATAAAAACCAAAAACAAAATCAAGAGATTTGGTGAATAAAATTTGAAGGTAAGCAACAAAAATTCAATAGCTTATAGCAGTACGTGGAGCTTGTACGAAACGTACGTACTGCTATAACCTATTGAATTTTTGTTGCTTAACTTCATATATATATATATGTATGTATATATATATGTATATATATGTATATATATATATGCATATATATATATATATATATATATATCCATATATACATACATGCATACATACATACATACATACATACACACATGCACACATATATACGTACATGCACACACACACACATGCATATATATATATATTTATATGAGGTGGGTGTTTGTACACCGTCATCTATAAGTATGCATTGTTGTTTGTATATGCGTTTATATGTTGGCATTTACGTGTATTTAGGTAATAAATCGCTTCGCTTCAAGCTCCACCCGACAATGTGTCTGTACCTTATCTTCCTTATACCACTATCACTGACCCTTTAACTTGACACTTGATTGCTATGTACTGATTTATTGAAAACCATTTCCTTTAATGTTGCTTCTTAGAAAAAGCAGACGTATGTCTGTTAATTGATGAATGAAACTGATGTTATTATATTATAAAAAATACAAGTGATCAGTTTATTTACTCTCTTGTAAAGATTCTAAATCTGGCAGCTCCTTCTTGAATCCAGTGCAGACTTTCTCTATTTGAGAGAAAAGGCCATTTTATTTTTGTATTATAGTCTTCGTTAGGTTATAATTAAATGTATGCGGAAGCTATTATATAATATACATTACATAGCGAGCATGATTATTTCAGTATTCTCATCCATGTCTATATGTACGATGTTTGATTTGTCAGTCGGACGATGATGAAACAACTGTAAACCATGGAGTAAGCCAGCTACTCCATTCTTCACTTATGACACACACACACACACACACACACACACACACACACACACACACACACACACACACACACACACACACACGTATATATATGTATGTATGTATGTACACACGCATTCACAAAATATAATGTAAATTGAGTCTGTAATGGGCCCTGTTAATCGCCCGCAAGCAAGATGCACAAAGATGGCGTTTTTTAAAACCAACTTGCTGATCTGCAGTTTGTATTATCTCTTCTCAGTTAAATACAATGCAAAAACTTTACATTTGACATTCTTTTCTGGTGTGTTTCTTCAGACTACCGATATAAAGCAAAATGTTCTTTCAGGTGGTGAAGCTTTAGTAATTTTAGTTTGCTTTGTTCTGTACCCCTGAAAGTTTCTCTCTTTCTATCTCTCTCCGCCCCCATTCCTCTTCCTCTCTCTCTCTCTCTCTCCACACACACGCACACACACAGACACACACACCAACACAAAAAAAAAGCACACACACACATTCTCTCTCTCACTTTTCCTCACCCTCTCTTACTATCCTATATGTCTCTCTCTCCACCCCTACACACTCAATAAAACTATATAAAGAGACCCTCCGCAAGGTCTTGTCAAAACAATTTGAAAATCCTACACGACTAGGTGAAAAGCGCTTTATTTAATATGTGACATTAATAAAAATCTGTAAATGTACAAACATCCAGATTTCTGAGTACCTTAATTTTTTTCTATATATATATATATATATATATATATATATATATAATATAAATCCGGTTCTGTGTGTGTGTGTGTGTGTGTGTGTGTGTGTGTAAAATATTATAACGGCCGTATTTTTCATCTTATTTTCTCCAAACTGAGAACATACATTACTTATGTTCCAGAGATGGTTTTAGAATCACATGATGTGTAACTGGCCCCCTGGGGGCAGAAAACACCCGTTTCTGGGTTACGTGGACAAGGGAGGTAAGTCTTTGCGAAGTAACTTTCAGAAATTGATTGTCTCTCTTACATCCATTGGTCATAAAAAAAATTGCTTTTTATATTCACGTATTTGAAAGTTTAAAAAAAATATTTACTCCTGAATTTCTCGCGGCAGTGACTTCTATATCTCTCTATATCTCTATCCATCTCTCTCTATCTATTTCTATCTCTCTATATCTCTCTATCTATTTCTCTCTACTCATCTCTATCTCTGTATCTATTTATCTCTCCGTATCTATCTATCTGTCTCCATCTTATCTATCTATCTATCTATCTATCTATCTATCTATCTATCTATCTATCTATCTATCTATCTATCTGTCTGTCTGTCTGTCTGTCTGTCTATCTATCTATCTATCTATCTATCTATCTATCTATCTATCTATCTATCTATATTATTTGTCTAACTAGCTAGCTATCTCTCAATCCTTCTCTCTATATCTAACATACTCTCTATCGCTATTGTTTTCAGTTTAAGTTCAATCGCTATTGTTTTCAGTTTAAGTTCAATCGCTATTGTTTTCACTATAAGTTTTCATTCGCTATTTAAAAACATCCAGTTATTTTCATTGTTTACTATCTTCTGCACCCGTGTATTTCTGTAAACGGATATAATCATGCCTAGAAGGAAAGTGTTAAATTTGTCTACAATGTTAAGGTGAACCAAAAGAATGTCTCTGTCCAGAGACTGTATACTACAAAACCAGCGCATCTCAAAGTGATGAACAGAGGTATGCACGGCTGACAAGGAAGAGGATCTCCACTGCAGAACGAAGTGCAGTTGCAACAACTCGGAGAAGCAACTTCCATGAAGCAGCTTTCAATTATGATCCAACTGAGTGCATACATTGTAAAGCAAAGAAATATTCTGGAGAGAGACCTGCACTGTGCTGCAGTGATGGAAGAGCTAAACTCCCTGCAATCCCCAAACCTCCAGAGCCATTGAAGAAACTGTTGTCATCACCTGACCAAGATTCCAAGTACTTCCAAAACAAAATTAGACAATACCACGCTGCACTACAGAGCACATTATTTGGAGCCACAAGAGACTTAAACGAGCCAGGTTTCATGCAAACTTTCAACATCCAAGGTCAGATTTATCATCGGATTGGCTCTCTACTACCTGTGTCAAATGAATCACCAAAATCGGCCATTCATTGTTTATAATCTGTACCTGTTTTATGGTTACGAAATAAGCTACACAAAACGTGTTTTTGAATTACGTGTATTTACTTTATATACACGTATGAGTTGAAAACTTTCTTTCAACATTTCCCTTGATGTTCATGTTCCATGTTGGTATAGGTTGAAGAGCTATTAAGGTAGAAAACTGGTATCTCAGCTACTAGCAGTTGAGACCCGCGTAATCTAGACGGCGTTTTAAAATAAAATTTCAGTGTTCTTTTAACCCGGGCAACACCGGGTATTTCTGCTAGTATATATATATATATATATATATATATATATATATATATATATATATATATATATATATATATATTTAAATCTCTTGTGGCTCCAAATGATATATATATATATATATATATATCATTATTATGATTGACCGTTGACTGAACACTATTCAATTTTTTTTCTCCGTGTTTTTCTCCTTGTCTCCGTATTCTTTCTGTTGAAGAGCGTAGCTCGAAACGTCAAAGACTTTCCGTATTCCCGAGCGTCATACTAATATATACTTTTGTTATTTACACCACCTGTCCTCGTCTGTTGTTATTTTTTGTATATTCTCCCATATATATATATATATATATATATATATATATATATATATATATATATATATATATATATATGCATATATAAATATATATATATATATATATATATATATATATATATATATATATATATATATATATATATATATATATATATATATATATATATATATATATATATATATATATATATGTAAATACATATATATGTACATGCATACATATATATTAAATATATATCCATGTATAGGTATGAAAATGTGTGTATTTGTGTGTATATATGTATATACACATATACACACATACGCATACACATGTCAACACACATACGCACATAATGAATATGTATATGCATAATTTAAGAAAAACTCTTGACATAGTCAAAATATTAAAAAAAAATTAATTAGAAATTATTAATTACATAAAAATGTTTTAAAAAATCAGATAAACACTTTTTTCTATCAATCTGGTTTTTTTAATGATTTTCTTTTATATAATTAATAAATTTTAATTAAAAGCATTTGTTCCTCCTATATATATATATGTATATATATATATATATATATATATATATATATATATATATATATATATATATATATATATATATATATACACACATTTTTTGTTCATCCAAGATGGAGGAGAGACAATCCCATGTGGCAGACTTGACTGTTGTTAAGATTTCTTTCGGCATGAAACCAGTGGTAGCCTTGTTAGCTAACAAATAAAAAATATTTATCCACCAATGCGGTGTTAAGCACTCGTTCGATATTAGCATACTATGTGTGTGTGTGTGTGTGTGTGTGTGTGTGTGTGTGTGTGTGTGTGTGTGTGTGTGTGTGTAAAAAGTTAAAGGTAAAGATCTCCTTCGGTCATGAATATAGTGAGGCCTGGGGGAAAATAGATTGGGTAACATTGGTATAAAAGTTAAAGGTCCCCTTCGGTCGTGAATGACCATGGGATTTTACCAAGAAAGTTCCCCTCTGAGGCGCAAGTCGGGGCAAGATTGTTTGTGGAAGACCAGCAATCACCCATGCATACCAGCCTCCTGTCTTCACGACACCGATGTTATCCAAAGGCCGATACATCTTGGCACCAGTCACATCGCAACTCATTTCTACAGATGAGTGAACAGGAGAAATGTGAAATAAAGTGTCTTCCTCAAGAACACAACACACAGCCCGGTCCGTGAATCGAACTCACTACTTCATGATTGTGAACTTGATACCCTAACCACTGAGCTGCATGTGTATAAATAAATAAATAAATAAATATATATATAAATAAATATATATATTCTTTAAGAATAGTATTGTTAGTGACTTCGAAGTTTCGAAATCATCATCGGACTGTCTGATAATAGCTGTTGATATTATTCTTGTTAAAGAATAATAAAATTGCACTCTTTCAAATGTATCTTCAATTTATTGTAAAATTATTTTTACTATAACATAAAATAAGCATTAATATATACAAACACACACAGACGCACGCACACGACCCCTCCCCACATATGGGGTCATCCCATAAATAATGCGGTTGTTTCAATTGCAAGAACTAATAGTCCGAGGAGGACGGGATAAACTACCTGCATCAACTTGCTATAAAAGCAGGTGGTAATTTTACCTTGCCCTTATTTTTAGTGCAAGTTTTGAAGAGTGCAGTTTGATTTTAACGGTTATTTTTTCAAAGCTATAATGGAAGTGACAAAGAGCATATTCGGCATATTTTGCTTTTTGAGTTCAATAAAGGCAACAACGCAACGGAAAGTGCGAGGAATATTAATGTAGTACATGGGGATCGGACATTAAGCGTAATTTCTGGTTCCAGAAATTCCGAGTCGGAAACTACAACCTCGTCCTGGAAGATCTGTAGAGCTCGTCGAGGACGTTCTGCAAATCCTGGTGGAACAAAATCTCATCGTAACTGTTGAGGAACTATCACAGAAGCTTGGATTTGGTCATTCAACCATTCATCGACACCTGCGCCAGAAGAAAGACGACCATCTTTGGTTTCAAGGCAAGGTGTTCTTCTATCAGGATAATGCTCGGCCACATACAGCGAGGATGACATTCCAAAGGCTGGAGCAGTTTGAATATTCGCCGGATAATTCGCCATTTGATTATCATTTATTCCGCAGTCTTCATAATCATTTGGACGGAAAAAATATGAAATATGAAATATATTTTTCGTCACGGACAAGTGAATTTTGGAAGAGGGGCCTTGCAAGTCTACCAGATAGATGGAAGAGCATTGTAGAAGACGAAGAAGAGTATATTTTAGATTAAAACAGAACCTGGTTTATCTTAAATTTGCAAAATTTGCAAAATTCGCAAAAGAAGTATTAAAAAACCGCATTATTTATGAGACGTCGCAATATATATATATATATATACAAAATACAATGTTTATATACCAAAAAAATTTTATAACATTTTTCTGACATAATTTAAATATATACTTTAACCATGTAACACAAGCCATCTGTAGTTTTTTCACTCTTATTATCTTTTATACATCCAACCACGTGCTTTCACATACCAACTTTCTCACACATATATATATATATATATATATACACATATATACATATATATATACATATACATATATACATACATACATATATATATATATATATATATATATATATATATATATATATATATATATATATATATATTTATACATATATATATATATTTATACATATATATATATATTTATATATATATAGATATTATATACTAGACTACCCGTAATCCGTTGGGTCACCGAGAAACTCTGACCTTCCCAGCAACAGAGTTTTGTTTCGTGGGTTGGAATGATTTAGCTGCTATTTCTAGCACGCCCTGCTGCCACATAACAGGTATTTCGGGCCCATTATCGCAAATAGCTGTTATGTGGTAGCAGGGCGTGCTAGAAATAGCAGCTAAATCTTCGGAGGGGAGATACATTAAATGCACTCGAAAAAATCTATTTCACACTGAGGTTACGAACGGGTCTTTTACGAAATGTTTACCGTATTTTTAAAGTTATTTCCACTTCAAAATATTTGTTAAATATGCCAAAAGAAATTTTTGTAATGGTATTCACTTGAAAATAATTTTAAAAACATTAAAATATTGTCTGTTTAAAGAAAGCTAAAAATACTGTACAATCAGCTTACATTTTTGAAATCACATTCACTTAAAAATATTTGTAAATGACTGAAATATTGTGTTTAACAAAAGCGAAAATAGAAAAAATCGTCTTTTTTTTTTTTCGTTGTTAACAACTGTCTAACAGAAGGATAAGAGTTTCTTTCCTTTCAGGATGAAGGTTATTTTCGGAATATTTTCCCATTACGCACCGTTTTGGGTTCTTATACCCTGAAAATCTCTAATATCTTGAAAACTACTTTACCGATTTACGCGAAACTTGATTCATTGGATTCGTATTAACATTTCAGGGTAAACTTAATTGATGGTATTTTCCCCTTATATGTCAGTTTCACTGATTAACATTACAAGCAAGCATGCAAGATTGAAACTGACTTTTAATGTATTATAGATACTAGCAGAAAGACCACCCTCCGGGTGGTTTTCTGCTGTCCCCTTGATAATATTTTCACATTTGATTCCCAATTCTAATAACTTTTATATGTTACGTCTCTTTATTTCTTTGTATAATAGTGCTCATTTGCTTAGTAAGTATTGCTTTCATTATTTTATCCGAGTCATAATCTCCCTTTTTTAAACAAACATCACGGTAGTCCAACATCAGAGGGAGAAGCAGTTTGTCAAGTTTTACTTTCCCCTCAAAGCAAGATAGAGATTTCAGTTCGCCCTTCTGTTAGCTTTGCTGTGTGTGTGTGTATGTGTGTGAGAAAGAGGAGGAGAGAGAACATTGTAAACAATGAATGAAATAAACATGAGATGTAAAATTCGTATAAATAAAAGGGCATTACTACAGATATATACGCCCTCGACTTTGTTGCCTCAAGACATCCAGAAAAATAGATACTTTTTAACAAAATTTTCTACAAATACTGCTTAGATGTTGTGACTTCAGAGTATATAGGGAATTATGAGAAAGAATTTTTCCGAAGGGGTGGAGAGATGAGTCTTGAAAAATTCACACGATCTGACTTTTTCCCCTCATATCTTTCAGGAAGATGGATATATTTTAATGAAAATTTATTCAAATCCCTTTCAACCGGCATAGATTACGATTATAAAAAAATTTGTGGGGAAAATTTTTTCAGGGATTTTCCTCATTTTTTTTCTAAACCATAGCTTTATGTTCGCCCCCCTACCATCGGTCTAAGTTATTTTACGTCGCCGTAACTTAGCGTTCAGCATAAGAGATCGTTAGACACCTAAGAAAATATGAGTACTACGGTTGGTTTGTTCAAGTAACGCCCTGACAGAAAATAAGGATCTTTTCTTTTTGGCCGGCACATAGAAAAAATAATTTTTTGTAACTAAACACTTTCAAATTTCGTATACTGGTAGAATGTGTCATTTAAAACATCATTTACTCTTGGCGTTTTAAATAAAAATCTTTATTTTCGAAGTTATTTCGTGTTAAAGTTGTCGTATTTCGGTAATTTCAACCAATCAATGACGTCTATTGAGGTGAAAACAATTACTGCTGTGGTTTGTCGACAAGACGTTCCAGCGGTGATATTTGGTTTGTCACTGTTATTTCTGATATATCTACATTTGAGATACACGTGTGTATACTTTAATCAATTCAGTTATTAGTTATTTAAAAAAAAATTCAGTTTATTTTGTTTGTGAAAATATTTTCGCTTTGTTTTAGCGTTTTCGAAATTGTCTATTTTGGGAGCTTTTCCCTTGAATAAAATTACTGTCATTGTTTGTCAACAACAACTATCGGCGGTATATATTTCGTTTGTCACTGTTATTTATGACATCGTTCGTGCGTTTGTACTGGTTTTAGCTTTAAGGTTTTAGGGTTAGGGTTCGGGTTTTATTAGAGTTATGGTTAGAGTTAGGGTTTTAGGGTTCTAGAATCCGAACCCTAACCCTAAAACCCTAAAGCTAAAACCAGTACAAACGCACGAACGATGTCATAAATAACAGTGACAAACGACATATACACCGCCGGAAGTTGTTGTTGACAAACAACAGCAGTAATTGTTTTCACCTCAATAGACGTCATTGATTGGTTGAAATTACCGAAATACGACAACTTTAACACGAAATAACTTCGAAAATACACAATTGTCTCAAAAACGCCAAGAGTAAATGATGTTTTATGTGACACATTCTACCAGTATACGAATTTTGAAAGTGTTTAGTTACAAAAAAATTGTTGTTTCCCAAAGGGAAAAGATCCGAAAATAAGGTGTTTTTAGTTCAAATGTTTATAAACTTTTACTGATGAAATACATCGAAACCGGTAACATTTTCTGAACCCGGAACCATGTGTTTGGAAAGCAAGCTTCTTACCACACAGCCACTCCGTTACCTATATTCTTCTAACTACTTTTACTCTTTATTCTTCTATTTTATTTCTTATAAACTGTGAATTTGATTCCTTATACACTGTAA
This sequence comes from Octopus bimaculoides, assembly GCF_046866305.1. Lineage (NCBI taxonomy): Eukaryota > Metazoa > Mollusca > Cephalopoda > Octopoda > Octopodidae > Octopus > Octopus bimaculoides. The sequence continues at coordinate 96,097,476 of NC_142935.1, forward strand.
ATTTTTCCCCGTCATAGCTTGTCTCTGATGACGGAATACCCAGTGTATGGACATGCTAACCTACCACTTGGGTTATCCCAGAAACGGCTGTAAGACTTCAAATTAAATTATTCTAAATTACTTTAGATACCCGTTCTGCCTTGGTTTTGATTTTTACTCTAATACACACACACACACACACACACACACACACACACACACACAGATAGATAGATAGATAGATAGATAGATAGATAGATAGATATATACTTACATAGAGAAACACGCACGGTTACACCTTACGGATAAATGTGCGTATATAGAAACACGCGCGCATGCACATACACACGCATAGAGAGAGAGAGGGGAAAAGAGAGAGAGAGAGAGAGAGAGAGAGAGAGAGATAGAGAGAGAGAGAGAGAGAGAGTGGTGGGTAGGCAGACAAAAGAAATAGTTACTATTTGTAGCTAGGCCACATTATTGTCAGCATGTGGAAACTCAATAATAACTTATAATATATTGTTACGTCTAATACACATACATTACTGTATACTGCCAACTTTATAAGTTGTACATAAGAGTAAACAGTGCATGTTTCACCGACATAGCACGGATAAAATGTACAACTACAAAAATATACGCACACATTCGTACAGTAATATATAACCATTGTAGCCGACGGGAACGTCTACGAGGTCGTTGACCTGTAAGAAAAAGTAGCAAAATCTCCCTAAAATCTGTTCCATTACGTATTCATTTAATAAATACCTCTTTAAAAGAGATTAGGATTATGATGCCTCTAACTGAAATAATTACTTTTGGTCACAGATCTTGCGCCGATCAGGACTTTTCCTGGGACGGAGCGTCACACACACACACACTCGCACATGCGCACACACATGCGCACACACATGCACACACACACACACACACACACACACACACACACACACACACACACACACACACACACACACACACATATCGTGTGTATTGTCTATCTTTGCTTTGCTAGTTTCAGTCAATTGTCTGCGGCCATGCTGGGGCACTACCTTGAAGAATTTTAGTCGAAAAACGGTCCCACGACTTATTCTATTATATAGTCTGGTACTTATTCTATCAGTCTCGTTTGCCGCGACATAAAGAAACATACACCGATTGCGGTGCGGGACAAACACAAAGAGACACACACACACACACACACATACACTCACACATACACAAACACACACACACACAGGTGTGTGTGTGTATACATATACATATATATGTGCACACGTGACGGGCTTCTTTCAGTTTCCGTCTACCAAATGCATTCACAAGGCTTTGGTCGGCCCGCAGCTATAATAGAAGACAGTGGGAATGAACCAGGAACCATGTGGTTAGGGAGCAAGCTTCTTGTCACATCCACCCACGCACGTTTCAGTCATTGGACAGCAGTCATGCTGGTGTACCTTGAAGGATTTAGTCGAACAAATCAACTCCAAAAATATCTTTTAAAGTTTGGTGCTAATTCTATCAGTCTCTTTTGCCCAAATGCTTATTCACAGAAACGTAAACAAACCAAGATCGGTCGTGAAGCAGTGCTAGTGGGACACGCACAAAGACACACACACACACACACACAACAAGTATACACTCTCACACATGTATATATGCAGAAGACGCCCAAGGAGCAGTGCAGTGGGAGTGAACCTGAAGCCACGTGGCTGGGAAGCAAACGGATCTATTTCAAAACTTCTAACCACACAACCACAAACGCACACACAGACACACGCGCGCGCGCGTACATATGTATTCGTGTATAAGCACCAACGTATATCGACTACACACAAACACACACGTATACATTCACACACATACATTCGAATATGCACATACAGGCATACACACAGAGATGTATACTGATACATGTGTACCAATGTGAGCGCTGTGTGTGTGTGTGTGTGTGTGTGAGTGTGTGTTGTGTGTGTGTGTTTGCCTGCACGTCTATATGTGCGTACGTGTATTATGAGCGCGTATTTTCGTGAGCGAATGTTACCCTGTGTATTTGTATATCAACACATATTAGTGAGTATTTCTGCGCGTTTGTATATATGTGTTAAAATGTGTGTGTGTGTGTGTGTGTGTGTGTGTGTGTCTGTGTGTGCGTGTGTCTGTGTGGTTCCATATGCAGGACGACCATAAATGCATTGTTACGTGCACCTCTGCATACATATGTATTCCTCCGTAGAACAACTTAACATGACGTCTTGGCACCGAAACCAATCCAGATCAGTCCATTTTTGACATTGAGGGGTGAAATGTGTTGACAAACAACCCTCACCTTCTTTCTTCATATAATGACTGTTTTATTGTTACCCTCACAAGCGCTTCCACTCCATTCACTCTCACCCTCTCTCTCTCTCTCTCTCTTTAGTTCTACTCCACCCATTCCATAACCTACACTGCTCTAGATTTTTTTTCTCGCTCTCTCACTCTCCCCCTCTCTCTTTCTCTATCTCTCACCACCTTTTCTTTCTGTCTTTCTTTCTTTCCTTCTTTCTTTCTTACCGGTTCTCGCTTTTCTCCTTCTCTTCTGTCTTTCTGTTTCATCGCGTCTTCTCTCCCCTGCTCTGTCTGCTCACACCTATTTCTCTTCCTCTCTTTCGCCTTCTCTCTCTCCCCCTCTCACTCTATATATAGGTATATATTATAAGCGTGTATGTGTTGTATATATATATATATATATATATACATGTGTGTATGTATGTACGTATAGATATGTATATATGCATGTACATAAATATGTTTCTCTACATATGTGAATGTGTGTGTGTGTGTCAATAAGCTTCCTCTCTCTCTCTCACTCTCTCCTTGTCTTCCCCTCCCCCTCCACGCTCTTCCCCTCCCCTCCACGCTCTTCCCCTCCCCCTCCACGCTCTTCCCCACCAACTACGTCATAAGTCTAAATCAGCAACCCCCTCCCTCCCTACTCCACCAGGACAGATTTTATCTTTTTTTTCTCCGTTCACTTATCTACTTCTGGTTTATTCCGAAACTACTGCACACACACACACGCACACGCACACGCACGCGCACACTCAAATACACACACACACACACACGCACACGCCATACACGTATACACATACAGTCAAGCATACAAGCACGCATACACACTGCACACACATATAAGAACATAGACTCATTGATACGTACTCACATGCACACGCATAAAACACACGCGCGCGCACACCCATCCATTTATATAGAAATATACAGCTATAGACATACACTCATCTCCATACACCTACGCGCATACACACATATACACACATTTTCAGATACGAGCCTATGAAGAAACATCTACACGGTCGCTCGATCTGCTAGATATAGCAACCAAATCACATTCAAATCACACCCGTCCTGAAAACAAGGAGGAATGATCACAGTTGGAACAATTTTGATGTTTAGTCTACTCGATTACATGTACGTTGGCCAAAATAGGCAACACACACACACACACGCGAACACATCGAGGCATCCGCAATCACACACACAGACACACAAGACTGCACACACAGAAAGATGTAAGTTGATTGTATCAGGATGCAGATGGGAGCTAATTGTTTTTCCATTACTCTATGATATATTCAGCCTAAAGGTTGAATGTATTGTTGGTTATGAATTAGTTCAGTGGGAACAATAGCAGAAAACAAATTACAAAACCCGCCGAGGTCAACTTTTCTACATTCATTTGAAGATCGACCTCTATTCCGAAACGTCAGTTTTGTTTTCCACACTCCACAGCAACTGAATTTCAACAACAGAAGTTATACATGGTTAATCGTAGAAATAGCTGCCAAATCATCCTTAAATCAAAATCTGCCGTCATTAAAATGAGGTGGACAGATAAAATAACAATTTCTATATACTCACTACTAAACGAAAAGAGGTTTGAGGTTTATGGTTGGAATGTTGACGGTCTGCTCAATCAGTGTTGGCAAATACTAATAATAATAATAATAATAATAATAATAATAATAATAATAATAATAATAATAATAATAATAACAATAATGATAATAATAATGATGATGATAATAATAATAATAATAATAATAATAATAATAATAATAATAATAATAATAATAATAATACTACTAATAATAATAATAATAATATTCAGAAAAATGCATAACAAAAACACCAGGACTTACAAATATATATAACATACAGAAAATTGCACTACTGGGTACTGCACACATCCTACGCAAAACACTTTCAATACAGCAACCATAAGAGCATCACAGCAAACCACAGCACATACCCAAGGCACACAGAGCTGCGCTCGGTAGTGAAGTGAAAGCACGTTATAAAAAAATAAAACTACTGAACGATAATAATAATAATAATAATAATAATAATAATAATAATAATAATAATAATAATAATAATGAGCTGAATGCAAGAAACAGGATCGAAGCGGTCAATACTTTAGCCATACCGGTCATGACTTAGAGTTTCAGTATCATTAACTGGTCAATTATTGAAATATGTAAACTTGACAGAAAAATACGAAACTTATTGACAGTGCATAGAATGCACCACCCTAAGGCAGATATAGAACGACTTTATCTGCCAAGAAAAGAGGGAGGCCGTGGATTTTTAAACTGGGATTTACAATAAATATTCCCACAACTGACCTAGCTACCTACCTGAAAAACTCTGAGTACTGGATGTTAAAACTTGTCTCAAAACATGAAAACAAGAAAGCATCTTACTCTGTAACAAAACAGGCAAAAGAATATCTGAGTGAATTCCAAATACTAGAAACAAGCACAGGAAAAGCTAAGCGTATGAAAACCCGTGCTAAAACTGCTGCCTTAGATATTCTGAATGATAAATGACAAGAAAAACCTCTCAATGGCAAATAACCAAAGAGAGCTAATAGTGCCGATGTTGACAAAGCCCTTACCCATCAATAGCTTAAAATCAGAAACAAGGGTTTATCATAGCAGCCCAAGATCAATGCCTACCTACAAGAAACTACCAGGCCAACATATTAAAGAACGGTAGCTGCCCAACATGTCGTGTATGGCAACAACAAAATGAAACCATTGATCATGTTGTCTCCATGGGTAATTTTCAAAAACCTGGACCTACCTCATGATAAAAAAAAAAAAAACTGGTGGGAACACAAACCACCTCCAGTGCTTGAAAATCATCACATCTCACTCTTATGGAACTTCACCATTCAAACTGACAGAAAGTTAGATGAGAATAGGCCAAACATTATATTGAAAGACTTCAGACAAAAATCATTACCTCCTCATTAATATGACTGTCCCAATCGATACAAATATATCTGTCAAGATCAAACAAAAACTGAGCAAATATAAAGATCTTGAAATAGAAATTGTCAAAATGTGGAACCTCAAGACTAGAACAATACCTGTTGTCATAGGTGCCCTAGGAACGATAGCAAAAGGAGCTGATTGCTACCTAGCTCAGATACAAGGAAACCCAAAACGGCAAAAATTCAAAAGATAGTGCTCATGGGAACTGCCCATAACCTACGTAAAATACTGTCTATGTAATCTCAAATTTTAAAACAAACTCATAACTTCTTATGTCTTCTTAAACATTCTCTCGAACAATACTATGTACAAAACCAAATATAAAACACCTAGGAATAACAGCAACATGAACTTCTGACTTGTTGTCTCTTGAAGTCTCTGGGTGAGATTTGGAGCCAACTTGTACAAATACAAAGTAAAAGTCAAACATATAATAATAATAATAATAATAATAATAATAATAATAATAATAATAATAATAATAATAATAATAATGTTCTCATGGTATCTGATCTTGATTGAATGGAAGTGTTATCATATACATTGTTTTGTCTTGGTATAAAAGATGGGCTGCAGCAAATATTCTGTTCAATACCACAGATTTGCTTGTCAGTTGTTTGACCTTAACCAGCTGAGCATGTCCTTTGGTAGCTGACAATATGTGCATCTCTGATCATGAGCAGAAGTAGTGGGGGGAGCATCATAACCATTTGTTATGAGGAATTCTTTGGAGTTTCAATAATTCACTTCTGGAAACATGGGCGTTTTGCTCAACATCCTTAAACAACCCTTATTCAAGGACCACTTGAGCAGGATGGTCTCCTCGATCTGAAGAAACTTTTAATTGGACCCCACCTCCAAGACCATGCGCTTGTTTATGTTGATATAGGATCACCATGTCATGCACATATGGTTGTGATGTATACGCTTGGTGTACACTTATTAGACGTGTAGTCATGATGGGTGTACTGGGCTTCGCATACTCTAACCCAATGTCACTTTGATGGCATTCATTGCTCTCTCACTCAATAATAGTAATTACAATGATGGTGATGATGATGATGGGACTTTCCCGTCGCAGACGACGTATGATTGTTCAGCTTTTGCCAAATGACCTGCACAAATGATTTGTTTATAGAGATCAAATGTATGTGCTGTACATTAGCTCACTCTTTCCATCAAATCGACGTTGCCTGAGCAGGTGCATGGTGTACCATGCACCAGGTGTCAAAGTGACCACAGAGCAATGTGAGATGAAGTGTTTTGCTCAAGAAAACAACGCACCACCTGGTCTAGGAACTGAAACCACGAACTTGCGATCGTGAGTACAACACCCTAACCACTAGGTCATGTGTCCTCACATAATGACAATAATAATGATTTCAAATTATTTGGCACAAGGCCAGCATTTTCGGGGAGGGGGAAGTCGATTGCATCAGCCCCAGTACTCAACAAGTACTTGCTTTATCGACCCCGAAAGGATGAAAAGCAAAGTCGACCTCGGGGAATTTGGACTCAGAACCTGAAAACGGACGAAATACCGCTAAGCGTTTCGCCCGGTGTGCTAACGATTCTGCCTGGCTACAAGGACCCAAGACATAGAGGACAATATCAAAGGACGATTTACAATACACATAAACAAAATCAGAAACAAAAACAAAGCAGGTGGGATTTACATCGACCAAAGGGAGACACTACCACGTTAAAGGATGTTGTTGTTGTTGGCACTCCGTCGCTTACGACGTCGAAGGTTCTAGTTGATCCGATCAACGGAACAGCCTGCTCGTGAAATTAACGTGCAAGTGGCTGAGCACTCCACAGACACGTGTACCCTTAACATAGTTCTCGGGGATATTCAGCGTGACACAGTGTGACACAGTGTGACACAGTGTGACAAGGCTGGCCCTTTGAATTACAGACACAACAGAAACAGGAAGTAAGAGCGAGAGAAAGTTGTGGTGAAAGAGTACAGCAGGGTTCGCCACCATCCCATGCCGGAGCCTTGTGGAGCTTTAGGTGTTTTCGCTCAATAAACACTCACAACGCCCGGTCTGGGAATTGAAACCGCGAGTCCGCTGCCCTAACCACTGGGTCATTGCGCCTCCACATTAAAGGATATAACAAAGGATATATAAGTAGAAACTATGGAAATTATAAATAAATAAATTAATTAATAGGATCCCTAATAGCGGAGCAGTCCACTTAGGGTAATTCGGTGTAAATCCCACGCAAAAATCCCGGATTATTCTGCCATACCCAAGGTATAGGAAAGTACCGTCTTCCAGTTTCTTTCCTCCTACTAAGAAAAATATACCACGCATACTCAGAGCCGATCCATTGAGTCTCACCAGTCTTGTCACTCTCGTTCATCTTTTGAGAAACATACTAGAATGCATCAACCCGCTCTTTATCCTCAAGAAATTGATAAGAGCTTGGTTAGATTGGAAAGTGCCGGTCTTCAAACCTTTCAGACATGTCCACCACACAGTCTCTTTTGTCACAGCCACTAAGCAGAGGAAGATATGCTTTCCTTTTTTGCTAAAAGGTGGTGCGTCGATCTTCACTATACACTCGGCAGACAGCTGAATTTGTCTCACACGCGACAGCAGCTGCACCACACAAGCCCATCACTCTCTAATGCACGGACGCTGAATGACTGCATGCAGGACAGTTTCGCTGCATGCATCTCGGGCAGGTTCGGCTATTGGCACCTCCATCCCTGAAAAACTTGTCTCGAACAGGCAATGCCACCCCGCACCCTTGTAGCACTGTCATGCTAAGACAAAAATGGCTTCTAATATAGGCACAAGCCCAGCCATTTTAAGGCAACCAGAAGTCGATACTAAATTCCGCAGTCTTCACTAGTACTTTATTTTACCTCTCCTGAGACAATGAAAAGCAAAGTTGACTATGGTGACTTTTGAACTCAGAGCGTAAAGAGCCGGACCAAAACTGAAAAACATTTTATCCGAGGCTTGAACGAGTCTGTTAGCGTTCGGTGCCTTCAGCAATAATTACGATTATGTTTCTATCATTGACACAAAGCAAGCAATTTTGAGGTCATGCATATAAACACACACACACATACACACACACACACACACACACACACACACACACACACACAGACACACACACACACATACACACACACACATACACACAGAGTGCGGTGAATATATTGTCGTCTTAATTACGCAAAAATGAAAATAACATTGACGTCTCATTTTAACAGATATATTTCCCAAAATTATACAAAAATATCTCGAAATACTAAGGAGTAAATTTATCCAATAAAATCGCCATTGGCTTCAACCACGGCCTCCAGACAACTTCGGAATCTCCTGCAACTCTTCTGGACGGTCTCCTTGTTTAAGTTGGTGAATGCTTCCATAATCCTTGTCTCCAGTTCATTTTTGGTGTTACAAGGAATTTTGTTGGTCTCTCGTTCAATTGCGCCCTACACATAATAATCAAGGGGATTGCGGTCTGGGGAGTTAGGTGGCCAAATGTTAGGGGTGATGTGGCCGCAGAAATTGTCTGAAAGCCATGACCTGCTTATGTGGCATGGTGCAGAGTCTTGTTGCCAGATATAGGGTCTTCCAGCAGCGACCCTCTTGACACAGGGCAGTACTACCTCCTCCAGGCACTTGAGGTAGGCCTCCGTATTGTGTCAGAGGCCTTGTGGGAAGATGAATAGAGGCATAACGTCGCCATCACTAGTGATCACTCCAAACACCATGATGCTGACTGGATGTTTGATTTCTATCACTCTCGGTACATGTCCTCAGATTGCACTGTCCTCAGATTGACACCCAAACACTCTGAAATGTTCGTATCAGAGCTTCCGGCGCGAATGCCAAGCTGAAGAGCATGTCGTTTCTTAATTTCTGGCAGAATGAATTGCGTCATGGTGCCATTTTTCTCACAGACGGTGTCCATCTACTATACTGTGTAGTCAACAAAATTAAAAACAAACAATATATATATATGCAGGGTGCGATAGGTAAATTGTCGCCATTTTATATTTTTTAATTTTGAGCATGCGCATTGTTTGTTTCTATGTATGTATGTATGTATGTATGTATGTATATGATCGTGCACTAATTAATTGCCAAATTTCAATGATAATGCTATTTACGCTATCTTTTAGATAGCATGTTCACACACACACACACACACACACACACATCTATGTGTATGTATGTGTGTATGTATACATATATGTACTAGATATACTTACACGCACACACATATATGTTTGTCTATCTTTATATTTCCAGTTTCACTAAGCTTTGCATACGCCAACAATTTTAGTTTTTGGTATTTCCAGTTAAGAATGACAGTTGTCTGTGCACTATGAACGACGGATTCAGTGTCAACCACTGGGCCAATGCGCTTCCACATATATAGTATAGGACAATCACTAAGTTGTCATTATATATACATATATATATAAGACTGGATTCTTATATATATATATATATATATATATATATATATATATATATATATATGTATATATATATATATATATATATATATATATAAGACTGGATTCTTTCAGTTTCTGTCTACCAATACCAAATACACTCACAAGGTTTTGGTCGGCCTGAGGCTAAAGTAGAAAACACTTTCCCAAGATGCCATGCGGTGGTACTGAACCCGGAACCATATAGTTGAGAAGGAAGCTTCTTACCACACAGCCATGCCTGCGCCTATCTAAAGCATTCATAGTTTTCGTTTCTCTCCATTAAATGATGTAAGTGAAGCAAACAGACTACCTGCGGAATTAAAACGCGTTCAAAGGAAGAAGTATTAAGTTCAAACTCTAGTTGAGGTGATGCGATGTGGTTTTATTGATTACCTTGTTGGAAATCTCTTGTTTGACAGAAGAGACACTCCACTCACATGGGCCTACGAGTCACCTGCTAGAATTAGCTGCCTGTTCTCTCTCTAATCACTTCCTGCAGTCTTAGGAAAGTGGGTTACATAAGACAATGTTGTCCTAAGATGAACTATGACTGAAATTAAAGATGGGGTGGCCATAGCTAGAACGCCTTCGATCATAGGTCAGCACAGTCAGAGCTGACCTGGAACTTAACAAGTTCCCACATTACAACTTAAGATCTAGGAAAAGCATGAACATCACCAGAACTTCTACTTGCTATTTAAAAATATTTCGTTATTAAGGTCACCCTGTTATGACTATTACGTCATCGACTAAGGTCATTGGGTTGACAGTCATTGAAGAAGCTGTGACGTCATTCACGAACTGATAACGTCATTGACTAGGTGACTGCGTCATTTGTTGTGCTATATTGTTTTCTATGTTATTGAGCCAGCTTAAGAGAGCGCCAGATCTTTTTAGGCTTCTATTATAATTCTTTTTAGACCAAGGACACTTTACAGGAATATTAAACCGACCCAGTTTTTGACTGATTCTATATTTGATAGATCTCAGATTGATAAAAGTCGAAATTGACCACCATCTTAGTACACAAAAGGCCTATTGTTATGCGTTTATAAAGTTTTTTTAAATTGAAAAAAATTCCAGAAATTTGTTTGAGATATACATATTGAATTGGATCATATTCAGTATTCTGATTGGTACTTATTCGGACCAACACGGGTGTATCTACATGGTAGTTCTAAACGCTAGAAATAGTAGTCGAACTTCGCTTATATTACACTCTGTCACAGAAAAGGGACACCAATGAGTACAAAAAAAAAAAAAAAAGCCGATGTGGTTACTGCTTTCCAGGACAAACTTCGGGGTTTTGAAAACCAATACGGAAAGACATATAATCTGATGATGACCCAGATTTATTAATTACGAGATATCAGGCGGCGAGTTGGCAGAATCGTGAGCTCGTCGGGCAAAATGTTTAGCGGCATTTCGTCCGTCTTTACGTTCTGAGTTCAAATGCCGCCCAGGTCGACTTTGCTTTTCATCTTCGCAGGGCTTATAAAATAAGTATCAATTGAGCATGATGGTTTATGTATTATGTCAATATCATATTTTGCATCGTAGCATGTATTATTATGTCATAACGTGTGTGTTACATCATAGCTAATACGTTAGGTATACGTATGTCACACTATAGTCTGTACATTATGTTGTAGTGAATATCTTACGTCATAGTGTGTATCTTACACTATAGAGTCACACCAAAGCCTATATCTTACGTATGTAGAGTACACCAAAGCTTATATCTTACGTAAATAGTAGGTATATTACATAATAATCTGTATCTTACTATATATTCTGCTTCTCACCTTCTCATTGGTCTCATCATAAAAGATTAAATAATTTAGGAATTATTCATTGAAGTTTGTATTAGAGTAATTTAAAAACTAGAATTCATCTGTTAAGGTTAACCTTATATATACTTCTACTATTCATCAAAAGCTGGTTGTTGGGGTACCACCGTAAACGACCAGCCTTTGTTTAGTATATTTAAAGTATATCAAGTTGGAGAATCTTACCTTTTACTCCCGGGAAGAGTTAAAATCAGCGCAAACGAAATATTGGTTTATTACTTCTTTATAGCTCGATAGACTGGCTTATTTTATAGTTAAGGAGAATCTGTGAATATTTGTTAAGTTTAATCACTACGTGGAATGGAAAATCTAAGATTTCGGGATCTTTCCCTTTAGCAGGAAGTAGTTGTTACCTGGAAAACAACTTAGTCTTTTTTTTTAACCAAGTTATTTAAGTAATCGACCTTAAAAGAACGCTCCTTCTGAATTATTGTTGCTGATAGAGACCTGCAGCAGTTTTCTCGGATTTTGTACGTTAACTTATACTAAAGTTAATTAAATTGGACACGGGCAAGCACAAATCACAACACAATAGCAGGAGCAGGTTGCGAGAGCCAGACATCTTGCCTGATTGTCCAGTAACGTTTGATCAGGTCGTGGATATAGGAATAATCATTAGAGCGACAGATACAGGAATAATCATTAGAGCGTCGGGTATAGGAATAGTCATTAGTGTGTCGGATACAGTAATAATCATTAAAGCGTCGGATAAATGCCCGTGCCACTTATCTACTGTCTCTTCAAATCTCATAAAAATCAATGTCTACCTTTCATCAACTTGAAATCGATAAAATAATGTATCCTTGATGTAAATTGAATTATAATAGAAAACTAAGAAGATCCTGACGTTCTCTTAACCTGGTTTAGTGAAATCTAAACTGACCTGATCAAGACGTTTACAACGCAGACGACGACATAATTTAACAATTGATGTCAAATTATGTCGTTGATGTTAAATTATGCCGTTGATGTTAAATCATCTAGTCGATGACGTTATTACTTTATCAAGAACATCTTAGACTAATCAAGGTCTCAATAACTTATCTAATTACAATCGAGTTAATGACCCTAATCGATGACGTAACAGCCTCAATTTTAGGGGTTTAAACGGAATCGTTTTATAGTACCATGATGTTCTATGATGATCATACTTTTCTAAGTACTTAAGCAGTGTGTTGGAGTTCGTTGTTTACGAGGAGGTGCTGAAAAGTTCTTGGCTTTATGGGTATCACGAAAGGCCTGGCTGGAGGCCCAACCTCACGAATTCTCTTATAGGGCTTAGAAAAACCGAAAGACCGTAGCAATGTGTCTGAATCTGAGAGGGAAGTATGTTGAATAAAATCATAATTGATTGATCCGATCCTCCTGTATTTTCTTTTACCCAAAGCGAGGAACTTTTCGGCAGCCTCTCGTAGCACCTAATGAGTCTCGATCATGCAGACCTTTGAAAAAAGGCGTTCCAGTCGTGGTTTATCCCATTCTTATTTCGGACATGGTGTATCTAGAATTATATCATTTGTTGTGCCTGTTTTTTTTTTTAAGACAACAGAATGTGATTTGATTGAGAATATGTAGCTATGTGTTGGATAGCGTGGTCACACAGAGTGTCTGTCGTTGATACAGATGAGGGAAGTATTTCTTACAAACAACAAGAGAATCCTGTACAATGTTAGTGATAAAATTCACTGCGTTGAAAATATATTTTTCATTCCTAATTTATTTTTATTGCACCACTCCTCCTCAGGCTCCAAGCTGATACCTCTTTCCTCCGAAGAGATACATTAGTGCAGTTTCAATTTCCTGGATAGAGCTTATTTTTTAAAATCATATTTAACACCTCCAAAGGAGATCCATGAGTACCACAATAGGAAAAGAAGATTACTCACCTACGTTAAGCACCAGACTAAACACAGCATAAAAGTTTTAATCGTTGGTACTTCGGCAACGAGTCAAGACGCAGAGGTAGCTGTGTGGTTAAGAAATTCGTTCCGCGATTACGTGGAAGCGGTTTCGATTCTGCTATGTACCACCATGGGCTCGACGTTCCACTGCTGAAGGCCATTTGAACGTTTTCAAAGAAGAAACACTTGGTCGTGTTTATGTTGTCACACCAAAGGCAGGAGAACTGTATTATCTAAGAGTTTTATTGCAGGAAGTTCGAAATAGTACTCTTTCCTTTCCCACCGCGCGTCGTCACTTTCAACTTCATCACTCTTGGTGGTTGTGATCCAATGGGTCACGGCGAGTTCATCTAGTATATATATATATATATATATATATATATATATATATATATATATATATAACAATTAGAAAATGGAGGGTAATATGCTGATTCTAATTGTTATACAAATTTGGGGTAAAACCTCCACTTTTACCCGCTCCCATTGATTGCACTTAGTATAGCACTAGTGTAGCAATAATTGGGTACCCTCCCAGCAGTATACTGGATAGATACTATCCCTTAGTGGGTTGAACCCCCAACCCCTAACTCTCTCACGTTATATATATATATATATATATATATATATATATATATATATATATATATATATATATATATATATATATATATATATATATATATATATATATATATATATATATATATATATATATATATATATATATATATATATATATATATATATATATATATATATATATATATATATATATATATATATATATATATATATATATATATATATATATATATATATATATATATATATATATATATATATATATATATATATATATATGATTGTGAAGGCGCATGGCTCCGTGGTTAGAGCGTCGAGCTTACGATCGTGAGGTTGTGAGTTCGAATCCCGGACCGGTCTACGTGTTGTGTTCTTGAGCAAGAGATAAAAAGTGTACGTATTCTGCTATATATATATATATATATATATATATATATAAAGGGAACAAGGGAGCTTTCTATCTTCAGTCGAGTTCTAGATCGTTGTTGCAGCTTCGGCCGGTTGCACTCCAGACTGCTCCAATCTGGTCGGCTCCAAAAAAATCTATGCTAAGAGCACTAGATCCTTTGGAGGAAAGCAAGCGAATGCGCACGAAAACAAGGACGAAAAAACGGAGAAATTGTACAAAATTACAAATACAAACAACAGGTGTCTTTCGACTAAGGACGAATTGAATTAAGCTGGCCTATGTGAAAGTGAAGCCTTGCGACAGGGACATAAGAGATGAAAGTCATGGGAAGGAGTATAAAAGATGCTATGACTATATGTGTATGTGTGTATGCGTGTGTGTACGTATCTCTCCGTGTCTGAATATATGTATATGTCTCTATGAACCGAGGTCGTTTATATTGGGCATCTTTACCTCCCGTAAACTAGCAGTTCGACAAATAGTAGTTATTCATGTGCGGAGCGCTAATTTTTTTGTCTCTTATGGGGATTAATATGCCTTTATAGACGACTATTTTCTATAGCGAATACACAGTGAGTGAAGGCTTATAATTCTATTTACAATTTCCTATTATGTCTTCGTTCAGACCACTGTCACTTTTCAGTCGCTAGGTTTCATTTTGTTAAATTCGTTTGACTTACGTATCATCATACACTATCAACTTACACAATATACTGACTCATCCCGACGGGCGTGTTTTGGTAGTAATAAAAGAAGTTTGGGTAGTGAGTTACCGTGCACTATAAAGGTTAATTAAGATTAGAAAAAAAAAATGACCAGGTTCTAGTAAAAGACGGGGTGGTAGGGGAATGTTGTAGTGTGTAGAAGAGTTGTTGGAACGATAGGTAGATCTAAATACCCGAATGCGTGTATTTAGGTGTATCGTAACGATGAAGTATCGGTTTTAAATCGAAAGATGTAGAAAGCTTGTTGATGTTGTTTTAGATGTCGTTATATAGACCTAGGTCTACCCTGAGTAAGCAGATTTGTGATCAAATGTTTAGCAACTGTGGTGTATCTCAGTCTACATTAGTCAAGAAAGGTCTACGGAGTTAAGCTTTCACTTTGTTTTAAAGGTGGGTTTTTTTTTCTTACTCTTTTTCTTGTTTCAGTCATTACATTGCAACCATGCGGAAAAGTCTGGTACTTATTCTGTTGAATACTTTTGCCGATCCGCTAAGTTACGAGGACAACAGCAAGTGAACACCTATTGTCAAGAGGAGGGGGCAATTTCAAATACACACACACACACGCACGCACACACACACACACACACACACACACACACACACACACACACACACACACACACACTCTCACTCTCTCTTATCCATACGTAAATCTATCTATCTATCTATCTATCTATCTATCTATCTATCTATCTATCTATCTATCTATCTATCTATCTGTCTGTCTGTCTGTCTGTCTGTCTGTCTATAAGGCACGTGGCTTAACGGTTAGGATACTCGGCTCACGATCGTAAGAGCGCGAGTTCAATTCCCGGTGACGCGTTGTATCCTTGAGCAAGACACTTTATTTCACGTTGTTCCAGTTCATGCAACTGGCAAAAACGAGTAGCACCTGTATTTCAAAGGTCCAGCCTTGCCACACTCAGTGTCATATTGAATCTCCCTGAGAACTATATTAAGGGTACACATGTCTGTGGAGTGCTCAGCTATTTGCACGATAATTTCGCAAGCAAGCTGTTCCGTTAATCGGATCAACTGGAACCCTCGTCGTCGTAACCGACGGAGTGGCAATCATAAGACACATTTCCGTCTATCGGCATTGATCGGTTTGCCCAAGACGTCTCACTGAATTACTGAATTTGAAACCACGTAGTTGTGGTGGTGCGAACTATTAAATCTCACGGCATGATGTTGGGTGTGATTTAAAGAAATTAGTCTGATATTTTAAGCTGGTCGGGCGAGAGGTTTGCCTCATTAGCACGAGAGGGTAAACAGAGATGATCGCTAAAGAGACACAGAGACAGAGAGTGTTGATGTGTCAATGAGATATGCTAGAGCACGGTGAGGAAACTTATTTTCGGTACACGGGGCCGAGTAGTAAGTACACAAGTAACCTGTGCGTTTGTGGGTGCATCCGTGCTGAGAAAAATAATGAATATTTAATTTTACAAAGTCATAGCTACGAAACTTGGTTTACTGTCTTCGTCTTGAGAGGTAGTTCAGGCGGTACATAGGAGATATGCCGTCAGAGCCAGTGGGGAGCCCGCAAATATCTTTTTAAAGGCTTCTCCTTAAAAATGAAAAAGAACCTCACACCTCTGTTTAAGTTTTAGAGCAGTGGTTCTCAACCAGAGTCCTATGAACCCTGGGAGTCTATATAAAATTTAGTTGTTAAAATTTATGTGCAATAAATTGGTTGTGCTTTTTCAATGCATAAAATATTTTGACAATTTGTTTTTAGACAGTTCCTAATAATATAAAAATATAATAGGATTTTTTTAAACATCGAATGGTTATGAGGGTCTATCTGAGTAAAAGGGAACCAAAGAGGTCCATAGGTAAAAGATGGTTGAGAACCACTGTTTTGGAGGAACACTTCCATCCAAGAGACCCCGAAAGCAGTCTTGTTCATCTTTCCAAGTTTCTCTCGTAGACACCAGTCATTTTCAATTCTTTTCATGTGAATTTTAGAACCTTCATCAGCTGGGATTTTCAGATCTGATTGAGGTCGACAGGTCCCCAAGCAGCAAAGTTGTAATGTCTTTGAAGCGATGAATAGACTACTTTGTGATATTCGTCCTGGTTCTCTGAGCTCTGAGTTCGAATAACGCCGAGGTTAGGTTTGTCTGATGTCAATGAGCAGTCCTGTAACGGGATCGACTCTTCCCTCCCACTCTCCGTCTTCCCTTCCTTATCTACCTTTGTCTGTCACTGTTTGTCTGCCTCTCCCTCTCTCTCCCTTTCTTTCTTTCTCACATGAAGACATCAGCTGTGTTTAAACTTGGAGAGGGGTGGGCCTTGCCAGGTTTTGAGGCGTCGAACACTATCAATGTCACGCCACCTCTACGATTTTGAGTTTTTTCTAGGAATTTGAGGTTCAAAGAAAGGAGAGATTTCTCATGAATTAGAGGAAGAGAGAAGAAAACATATAATCAGGAAGAATACATACATACATACATACATACATACATACATACATACATACATGCATACATACATCCATATATATGCGTGAGTGTGTGTGTGTGTGTACGACATTAATAATGATAAGGGGAATGGAAATTTTTAACATTCATAATTTATTTAACAGTTTTTTTACAGCATATTTTCCGGACCTACACGTGATACAGCTGCAGCGACTGCGCACTGTTGGACATGCAGGTTTACTTTGAAATAGTCTAGGGTGAAAGACCCTGACGAAACTGCACCAACAATGATGCAAGGTTGCATATCTAACAGCGTGCAGTCGCTGCAGTTGAAACACGTGTGAGTCCGGAAAATATGGTGTAAAAAACTGTTAAATAAAATTATGTATGCGAAAAATCTCTATTCTTCTTATCATTAGTAATGTTATTAATTACTTTACGGATCGTATGCAGTTCTGAACAGGACACACGAAATTACCCAACGAGCGAAGTTACCAGGGTCTAACAGCTTATTATTTGCTCGAGTACTAAATACGGACAGTTGTAGTTAGCCGGTATCTAAAACCGACTTGAGAGGAAATAAGGGTCTGTAAGGTTGTTTTAGCCTATGGTCCAGGTGAAACAACCCGCCCTCATTAACGTTTTTATACGTTAGGCTTTAAATCTCGATATCTGAACGTTTTCTCACGTCCGCGTGGTAGAAAGTTAAATTTTTCTAGTCTTTGTATAGAGTCTGACAAGCTGTCCACAAAGCTTTGGCTTTCTTGGATACGAAACCTTTGGTAACTCTAAATTTTTGTTTTAATAATTACTGCTCTATTTTTTAGAGTGTGCAACAGGACTCTGCACCACGCCAAACAAGCAGGAGAACCCAGTCATGTCTGTCAGACAATTTCTGCGACCACATCACCCCTAACATTTGGCCAACTAACTCCTTAGACTGCAACTCCCTTGATTATTATGTGTAGGGCGCAGCTGAGCGAGAGACCAACAAAATTGCTGGTAACACCAAAGATGACCTGAAGGCAAGGATTATGGCAGCATTCACTAACTTAAACAAGGAGAAAGTCCAAAAGAGTTGCAGGAGATTCCGAATTTGTCTGGAGGCTGTGTTTGAAGCCAATGGCAATTTTATTGAATAAATTTGCTCTTTAGTATTTCAAGATAATTTTATATAATTTTGGTAAATATATCTGTTAAAATGAGATGTCAGTGTTATTTTCATTTTTGCGTAATTTAGACGACAATATTATATTCACCGCACCATGTATAATATATATATATATATGTATATATATATATATATATATATATATATATATATATATATATATATATATATATATATATATATATATATATATATATATATATATCTTTGGTGATGCAAACAGGAATAAATAGAGCTCAAAACACGAGTGTATGTACATAGTATATATTCTTATTAATATTTAGAAGAAGCAACAGAGTGATCTAAGGCTGAGAGTTTCGCGCGTTAGCACGCTGACCGTGAATCACTCTGTTGCTTCTGATATATATATATATATATATATATATATATATATATATACACACACATATATATATATATATATACTTTATTAAAAAGCAGCAAAAATATCACAGAAACTGTTAGAGAGTTTCACGTTCCCGTTCGCCGGACAGTTTTGTTTAGAATGGAGGAAGACAAAGTTATATGCAGAAATATTTCTGCATATAACTTTATCTTCCTCCATTCTAAACAAAACTGTCCCACGAGCGGGAACGTGAAACTCTCTAACAGTTTCTGTGATATTTTTGCTGCTTTTAAATAAAGCGTTCTACTCTGCCTCTGGTATTCAGGTACTATTTTTTCCACCTTGTTTCGCATTTATGTGGTTACTCTGTTATATATGTGGCTGTGTGGTAAGTAGCTTGCCTACCAACCACATGGTCCCAGGTTCAGTCCCACTGCGTGGCACCTTGGGCAAGTGTCTTCTACTATAGCCTCGGGCCGACCAAAGCCTTGTGAGTGGATTTGGTAGACGGAAACTGAAAGAAGCCCGTCGTATATATGTATATATATATATATGTATGTGTTTGTGTGTCTGTGTTTGTCCCTCCACCATCGCTTGACAACCGATGCTGGTGTGTTTACGCCCCCGTAACTTAGCGGTTCGGCAAAAAGAGACCGATAGAATAAGTACTAGGCTTGCAAAACATAAGTCCTGGGGTCGATTAGCTCGACTAAAGGTGGTGCTCCAGCATGGCCACAGTCAAATGACTGAAGCAAGTAAAAAAGTAAAAGAGTATATATATATATATATATATATATATATATATATATATATATATATATATATATATATTATATATATATACATATTTGAGAGAAGGAGAGATGCAGAGAGGCAAAGATAGAAAGGGGGTGGGGTTGGAAGGATATGATTATTCAAGAGTGATGGTAATTGAAAGTGACAAGGAAATCTTGATGTCGAATATTGAAACCAGAATGTAAATATGAATTGTTAACAAAATTAAATAAATCATACAGTAATGCATAAAATGTAGGGTATTTTGGTGTCAGCTACACTGCAGAAATAGTTCACTATTTACTTACTCTGTGTGTGTGTGTGTGTGTGTGTTGTGTGTGCGTATGTTTGTGTTGTGTCTGTGTATGCGTGCGTTTGTGTTTGTGTTCGTGTATCTTAACACATTTATTTTAAATTACCAAATGTTTTAGTAATGTTAGTTGTTATTAGTGAAAACAACGTTTTATTTTAAATACCTCATAGGCACAGCGTGAGTATAGACGCATCCATTTTGTGTGTGCGTACGTGTGTGTATGCACGTGCGTGTGTGAACGTGTGTGTGTATATGTGTGTGTGTGTGTGTGTGTGTGTGTGTGTGTTTGCCTTACAGAGTGATATGAGGCGTCTAAGTGTAGTAGTGCGTAATTGCTGGGGGGGGGGCGGGTTGGGTGTATTGCTGTTTCTCAAGTGCTTGCAACCCGTTTTGCTTACTGTTCGCCGCTGCTTGCTAGCCTATGTGATGAACCAAGGAAGTAGCATAGCGCGCAAGTCTTCCCTGCCATTGCACAGCCTCTCTGTCTGTCTGTCTGTCTGTCTGCCTGCCTGTCTGTCTGTCTGTCTGTCTGTCTCTCTCTCTCGTCGAAACTTTTGTCAAGCATCCCCGTTGTCATACACTGAGGCTGATTGCTTTGCTGGCTCACTTTAAATTGTCAGAGGGTCTCACAGGGTAGGAATGGACCCCAGGGATACATTGTAGAGATCTACCCAGGTAGATATGCTCTGGCACTTAACCACTGCTCTGTGTATAAACCCAAGAAGACAGAGTTTCAGAAGGCGAGGTATAATCTTGAAAGAAAAAGAAAAAATAAACATGGTGGTCAGCTTTCAGAGCATTTCATACGTTCTGGCAGATGTATGAGTCAATTCAAGCTAGAATTCTGGGAAGATGTGCCAATCATCTTGGAGATTTTTTGCCATCGGATCTATTTCATTCACAGGAAATATAGTGATACTGAGAAACGCACACCCCAAACGCCATTATAAATAATCATTACGCGGTTATTTCCTTCAGTGAGGATTTGGGCTTTCCAAAGTATAGCAGTGATGGAGAGTCTGTTGATGGGAATGCATTAGTAGCTTGTAGTTAAAATTTTACTCTTGAAAGTTTAAAACAATAGTCGTTGAGAGCAAAGGCTGACCGGCAGCTGCACCTGGCCGACCATTGTCTGATTGAAGAGCTCTACCCACATTGACATCACCACTCTAGCATCAGTTTGACTGTGAGGAACAGCCATTCTACTGCCTAAACTGACGGGGACACGGTTGGCATCAATGAACCCTCACTTTTCTTTGGAAGGTTCAGAACGACAGTTTTCACGTATAAGTTAGTCTGTTTCTATTCTCATGTACTGGGGCGAAACATGAGTCACATACAAACCTAGTCCAGGGGTTCTCAACCATTTTTTTCTATACTCTCTCTTTTACTCTTTTACTTGTTTCAGTCATTTGACTGCGGCCATGCTGGAGCACCGCCTTTAGTCGAGCAATTCGACCCCAGGACTTATTCTTTGTAAGCCTAGTACTTATTCTATCGATCTCTTTTTGCCGAACCGCTAGGTTACGGGGACATAAATACACCACCATCGGTTGTCAAGCGATGTTGGGGGGGGGGGGACAAACACAAACACACAAACATATACACTCACATACATACATATATATATATATATATATATATATATATATATATATATATACATATATTCGACAGGCTTCTTTCAGTTTCCGTCTACCAAATCCACTCACAAGGCTTTGGTCGGCCCGAGGCTATAGCAGAAGACACTTGCCCAAGGTGCCACGCAGTGGGAATGAACCCGGAA
The DNA here is from genome assembly GCF_046866305.1 of Octopus bimaculoides. NCBI lineage: Eukaryota > Metazoa > Mollusca > Cephalopoda > Octopoda > Octopodidae > Octopus > Octopus bimaculoides. The sequence continues at coordinate 96,119,560 of NC_142935.1, forward strand.
CCATGTGGTTGGTAAGCAAGCTACTTACCACACAGCCACTCCTGCGCCTATCTATGGACCTCTTTGATTACTATTTTACTTTAGTGGACCCCTCATAGCCATTTGATGTTTGAAAACTAGTTTTATAGAAACTTCTTTTCAAATGCCTATGTTGCTTTTCGCATATTCCCTTGTATAAGTTGAATTATGTAAAATGTTCGAGAAAGAAACCTAACTGTTTCTTGCAATACATACCGATACATCTAAAGGAAAATATTTCAGGGGTCCTTAAAATACTATTGTGGATCACCAATTTACTATTTTGTTATGTGGACCCTGCAAAATCTTATATAGACCCTCAGGGGCCATATGGACCCTGGTTGAGAACCCCTGATCTAGATTGACTTGAGAACCGTTAACATCAGGTGTCTCTAATTAATACTTCCTGTCAGTTGGTGGTATAGGACGACGCACACAAAATTTTTCCATCATATCAACACTCGCAATGTTCGTGTATTGTTGGTGTAGCTAATATAGCAGATATGCCAATGCCGTATTTTGAACGGTAATTGAAGAAACTATGTGATTAATTATTATTCTGATATTATAAGTAAGGAATCGATATGTTATTGGTTTTGAATAGTGAAGCTTGTGACCCATATGAAATTTGTAATGAATGATACAAAGGAAAGAAATGGAGAGAGAGAGAGAGAGAGAGAGAGAGAGAGAGAGAGAGAGAGAGAGAGAGAGAGGGAGGGAGAGGAAGAAAGAGAGAGAGAGTAGAGGAGGGAAACAGAAAGAAAGAGAGGGAGACGGGAGAGAGAAATATAGGGAGAGGAGAGAGAGAAGGAGATAGGAAGAGAGAGGAAGAGAGAGAGAGAACGGAGGAGGATAACAGAAGAGACGGAGAGAGTGTGGGAGAGAGAGAGAGGGAGAGAGAGAATGTGAAAGAGAAAGAGAGAGAAAGTTAAACAGAGAATTAAAAGGAGAGAGAGAGAGAAAGAGAGAGAGAGAGAAAGAGAGAGAGAAAGAGAGAGAGAGAGAGAGAGAGAGAGAAAGAAAGAGAGAGAGAGTGAGAGAGAGAGTGAGAGAGAGAGAGAGATGGGAGAAGAGATATATACTGTAATGCAAGAACAGTAAATGAGCAAGAAAAATTAGGGTTGAGAAAAGAGAAATAAATCGAGAGATATGGATAATTGATTAATAGACTGTTAAAAAGATTGATAGCATATGTAGACAGATAGTTAGACAGATAGTCAATCAGACAGACAAACTGATAGATACATAAATAGATAGATAGCTGAAAAACTGCCAGTGGAACAATCCATTGAACTGAAAGGGTGGTCCGGTTACCATAATGAAAGAAATATATTTAAATAGATTTATCTGGGATATCCTAAAGCTTCATATGAAGACTTAAGTTTGCTGAGAGATCGATTCATTTCTTCATTACTATATCGATCTGTTTGTCTTGTCAACAATATCCGGCTTGATTGATTGTTTCACCATATTTATATGTTATTTTGCTATCCCTGAGGGAAATCATGGACTATTGTGGTAAATGGCCAAAAGTAATGTAGTTGTTAGGGTTATAACTATGATGGTTATAACTATGATGGTTATAACTATGATGGTTGGGTGTGGGTTGGGAGTTTGGAGTATAGGACTGTGTCTAGTTTCATGGGAGTTGACTGAGTGCCAGTGTCACGAGGTCACGAGGTCACATTTGAAATGTTATTCCAGAGAGATATGAAAGTGATGAAGTAAAGTCTCTTTGCTGGTTGGTGAAATTTTCTACTGAATGAGTTGGGAGAATAAAGAAGCATACAGAAAACTGAAATGGTTCTCGGAAGTGTTGAGAAATATTTGATCTTCCTTTCAGCATGAAACCATTTCTTTTTTCCGTTTATTTCATAGGTGTTTCCAGTCAATACAAATTTTTAGATTTCTCGAATTTCCCAGCTTACAATATTGTATATCGTCTTGCTAAATCTAACCTTCCGCCAAAACACTTTACTATTATTAATTAGTAACAGCTGTGACGTGGAGGCGCGTGGCTTAGTGGTTAGGGGTGTCAACATCATGATCGTAAGATTGTGGTTTCGATTCCTGGACCGGCCGACGCGTTGTGTTCTTGAGCAAAACACTTCATTTCACGTTGCTCCAGTCCACTCAGCTGGCAAAAATGAATAACGCTGCGATGGACAGGCGTCCCGTCCAGCTGGGGAACACATTCGCCATTGAAACCGGGAAACCGGGCCCATGAGCCTGGCCAGGCTTTGAAAGGGCGCATTTATGTTTTTTATTTAAGAGCTGTGATAGCAGCGAGCTCGCAGAATCGTCACCGCGCCGGACAAACCCTACTTAGAGTCATTTCTTCTGACTTTACGCTTTGAGTTCAAATACGGCCGAGATTGACTTTTATCTTTTCGGAGTCGATAAAATAAGTACCAGTTGAGTACTGGGGTTGATGTAATAGACTTACTCACTTCCACGAAATCGCTGGCCTTCAGCCAAAATTTGAAGCCAATATTTCCTCCAACTTTGTGTTCTGAGTTCAGATACCGACGAAGGTTTCTGCTCGGTGGATGCTACGTCTTCTGACACCTGATCAAAAGTGCACCAGGCTGATCGCATCACGGGAAAATATGACATTGTTTGAAGCAGATCTAGTTGGTTTTCTAGAACATTTCCTAAGACAAGGATGAGTGTTGGGTTCCGGATGAGCCAGAGACAAAGAGACTATTCATGCAATGGAAACACCTTTCCTCATCAGCTCCAAAGATGGCCAAGGTTGTTTCATCTGCATGGAAGGTAATGGCCTCAGTTTTTTGGGATGCAAAAGGCAGTGTATCGTAAAACAGGTCACACCATCAATGGAGCTTACTACGCCAACTTGCTTAGGCAAATATGAAAAAATTATCAAGATCAAACACTCAGGAAAACCGACAAAAGACTTCATCAGGACAATATTATAGCACACAAATCCTTGCTTTCAATACATGCTGTACTTGACTGTGGATTTGATCCTGCTTATTACTGCCGCTGTTTTCCATGGACATATTACACCCATCTCAACTATTGATGCACAATGCAGGGTAGGTTTTGTTGGGCCATATTTCATGCTATATACTCACTAAGCTATATCTCATGCTATATTTTAGTGACTTCTGCACCCTAATTACCGACGAAGACTACTCATCTGAAATGGGGGACCTACCAAAACTATTAGGTACAGAAAAACGGCCAGTTGAAGAAGGGCAATATTCTTCGACAGCTGTGTGATGACTGTACTGAGTTATCTTTTCTTTCCGTTTGTTGCTTTATTTTATTAAAAGGGTGAGTAAATGTTAAGTAATATTACGAATATACATACATACATACATACATATATACATGTGTGTATATATACATATATACATGTGTATATATATATATATATATGTATATATATATATATACACATACACATATATCAAATGGATGTCTTTTAAAACTATTCCGTACATACAATAACAGCCATACCAACAATCCAGCACACCTCCATCATCAGCTGCCCCACGGATATCGCTATGGTTTCGACACCTGGGCAGTACCATTTAATCCGGCGGTGCAACTCTTTCAAACATATCAGTAATCAGAGAACCTCATATAATTGTAATTACATCATATACACTCTAAATGACTTTCAAATTAGCGTTTATACGCCCGTATCTGATAGACGGTATCCTTATTGACTGGCGTTCAGCTGTAGTTTAGGATCCATTCACAATTATCAATGATATTAAATACCTTAATTTTTATTTGATACTAATGTGTGAAAAATCTTTGAGCGCTTCAGGTAAAGACTTAGGAAAAAAATATGTAAGGTAATGTCAATATATGAAAGCATAAAGAAAACATACTGGTTATGTTACAGATGTTGTTTAATGGCCTTATAATATTTTGGAAAAAATCCCCCCTTATCAAATAGAAAATAATCATTGCAGGTCATTCTAATGTGTTTTCCTTCTATTTGATAAAGTAATACAATATCTTTTCTCTTTGATTTCGTTTATTCACATCGCGTTACATATTTTGGCTTACTCCTTACCAGTATTACTCTAAGGTTTTTAAAACATTTATATCATTTACACACATTTCAATGCTTCAAACAAAGCATATCACAATTCTCTTAACTTTTATTTTATCATAGCAAACATTTGGATTAGTGGAGTTGTTCGACAAAAATCGGAGAATAAACTTAAATTCGAAATAATAAAAGGATGTTTTATTACTTACTAAAATTAAAAAAAGAAAATGATTTTTTCATCTTTTAATTATATGTTTTTAAAATTCCATTTTTGTATTTTATACTATTTTATGACATTCCCCAGTTTTCAATTTATTTCTTATATTTCATTAAAAATGTTTTTCTAAGTTTTAACTACTTTTGAGTCTTCTCCATGTTTTTCTTATTATTGTGTCTGATACACACAAGCACACACACACACACACACACACACACATAATATATATATTGAATTAATGCTTAAGCACTATAAAGATATATCCATTGAATTTAAGAGCTCGATTTTTATCATGTCGTTAATCTCCAATATATTATTACATCAATGCAATTTCCATAATAGGAATGAGTTAGCAGAAAAATATATTTAAGCAACAAAGAATGTTCAGAGCAGACTATTTCAAGGGACAAAAAACAAAGATCTCATTGATAGTTCAAAATTTTATTCTTAAGCTCTACAATTGTTTCAGCAGCGAAATATACAAACATCACCACCCATACAATCATAGAATAATTGGTACACACACACGCACGCACACACACACACACACACACACACACACACACACTTGGAATATTTCGGTGTTTTTCCTTATGATTTAAGTTTACTTAGCCCACTCAGGGTATTTTTATATGTCAGTTATGTAGTGATAATATCGACGATGCTCTTTGTATACGTGGTCTGATCAATAAGAGTAAAGCCGCTTTGCACAGATTGATTTTGAACTCCGCCGTGCTTGCGCACTAAGTTTTAACGCTTTCAGCTGACCAAAAATACACTCGGGTTCCAGTTGCCCAAGATCTCCATGATTGTGTGTCGAGAACGATGAAGACTTTTTGAAAACTTTGCGAAGGCTTCTGAGCAGGTATCGCCAAACTTTTGCTAAAATTTGTTGCAGATTCTCTGCTCAATTCTCTCTGTCATAGTCAATGCAACGATCACACGTTACACACGTTCCTTCCAAGCACTGCTGTAAACAGCAGAAGTAAGCTAGAACGTTAAAACTTAGTACGCGTGTACAACAGAGCACAAGTTCGATCTGTACCAAGTGGTTCACTCTGCCTGCTTTAGCATCGTTACTATGGCAACAATCCGGATACTTATTGATCAGACCACGTATATATATTTATATAGATACACATATACCTACACACATGCATGCATATATATATATATATATATATATATATATATATATATATATATATATATATAATAATAATATTAGGGACAAAATCCAAAATTACAGGTAAAAAACTCAATTAAAATCAATTTATAAAAAATTAAAATTAAATTAATCGATGAGTTCTTGAAAATTGGTTATTTTCCCTAAAACTATATATTTTATATATATATATATATATATATATATATATATATATATATAATGTGTGTGTGTGTATTTGCCTGTATGTGCGCGCGCGAGTTATTCGGAGTTTTATACTTGCATCTGATTTGTTTGCAAACTGTGCGTTGAAACTGAAACATTCTTACTGCAGAAGAGCCGGCGTTGGTAATTTAAAAACACACGTAAGGTATGCGTGTTTATTTCTTAAAAGTAATAATATACGTTACGATATGACGACAGTGTTTAGTTGCACTTCTGTCACCTGGTCGCTGATACATGTCCACAGCATCGGTTGAAAGTCAAATCCAGGTCAGTTTTTAAAGCCTCGACAGATTTCTTTCTCTGGTCTTCTTTATTTATCGTTTTCTTAATTGCATTTCTTTTTAATTATGGGAGTGATTAATGGTTTTACACGTCAGTTTTGCGCACAAGATTCTTTTATAATGTTTTTATGCTTAGGCCAGCTGTACATTTGAGTGAGAATGACCTTACAAATTGCTATCTGTCTTATTTATTTATTTATTTATTTATTTATTTATTTATTTATTATTAATATCACTTTTAGTTGTATTTTCTATTTCTGGGGTATGAAATGAGGTAAAGTGGTTGAGCGGCTGGAAACATTGTTCACTATGTAGTTTTTCCAAAGTAAGTTTATGATACTTCTTATAGAGCAATTATTTTATTACATTTGTCTCTGTGTAAGTCTGATTAGATTATTACTGAGTTCATACAGCTGGCTGTTTTTGATTAGCAAAAGAAATAAAACTTATATGTATATAAATTGTTATTCAACTGATCTGAGGAAAGTGGGCATATATCTATGCATTACGTAAGGTTCCTTGGTTTTGCCACTTTCAGACATTGTATGCAAACTGATTCAGTTACTTGTATAGTATTGGATCCTAACGAGATATTGATGTGGTATTTACATAGAGCCTATTAACTGACTGGAGGTGTAATGGCCCAGTGGTTAGGGCAGCGGACTTGCGGTCATAGGATCGCGGTTTCGATTTCCAGACCGGGCATTGTGAGCGAAAACACCTAAAGCTCCACGAGGCTCCGGCAGGGGTTGGTGGTGAACTTTGCTATATTCTTTCACCACAACTTTCTCTCACTCTTTCTTTCTGTTTCTGTTGTACCTGTATTTCAAAGGGCCAACTTTGTCACACTTTGTGTCACGCTGAATATCCCCGAGAACTACGTTAAGGGTACACGTGTCTCTGAAGTGTTCAGCCACTTGCACATTAATTTCACCAGCAGGCTGTTCCGTTGATCTGATCAACTGGAACCCTCGTCGTCGTAACCGACGGAGTGCCACGATTGACTGTCGTGTTTATCTTGAATATATTTGCACGGTGTCTTTATGATATACCTAGTCGAGCGCTCGTCAAACCTTTCGTCCATATCCCGAACTGTTTTCCGTATTAATAATTCAGAGAGGTGTACGCGCAATTATTTTTGACACTTTGTACAATATTTCTTAGTTTGCGATTGACACTTGGCGTTATTGTACAGCTTTTT
>NC_142935.1:96129199-96136699 GCF_046866305.1 Octopus bimaculoides
AGATAGATAGATACATGCATACATACATACATATACATATATATAAGGTTAGATGGGGTATGAAGTTAGGACATTTCAAGAGAAGCACTCGACCCGAGTACTAGGCTATCAGCACTGTCGGGTTCCAGGCCAAAGCTGGAATTCTTTAGGTGTAGAAAATCCAAATGTCACGACGATTATATTGTAAAACGGGCGTGGCGAAGAGTAAATAATCCAATGAAAAGACAAATAAATTCTTTAACACATTTTTAATTATAAAGATGTGTTAAAGAATTTTCTTTGTATTCTTCTTCTTCTCATTGGAGTATATATATATATATATATATATATATATAGACCTTGAAGCAATCCAGAGGAGATTCACAAAGAAGATTGTCTCTTTGCAACTGCTCAGCTACTGGGAAAGGCTGAAACAGCTAAGACTCTACTCCCTGGAGAGAAGGCGGGAGAGGTATGCAGTAATATACATCTGGAAGATCCTGGAAGGAATTGTGCCAAATTTTGGCATTGAAAGCTACACCAATGCCAGAACGGGACGACACTGCATAGTGCCAAAGATCCCAGCAATGCCATCGCGCTTCAGGACCAGTTACTGCAACAGCTTGGGATTCAGGGGCCCACAGCTTTTTAATATTCTCCCAAAGAACCTGAGGAATCTGCACAAAGTAGATGTAGGAGTTTTTAAATCAAAGTTGAACCTCTTCCTATCGAGAGTCCCAGATGAACCTACCTCGCGGCAGGAGGTCCAAATGAGGGTTGCTAAATCAAATTCCATTCTTCACCAAGTGCCACATATTGTAAGAGGCTCCCTGTAATAACAGTGTAGCAACACGGTGGTGCATCAGCATGGCCGCAGCTCTAAGCTGAAACTTAAAAAAAAAAAAAAAAAAAAAAAAAAAAAATATATATATATATATATACATATGTGTGTATGTATGTATGTATGTACGGACAAATACGTACGATTGAAAATATCTACAAACATATATGTGTACTCAAGATTATGTTTATAAACTCACATAACTAATTACCCACAACTGCATGTAAAGTACCCAAGTGTGAGCTTTCGTGTATACATTGCTTCGTGCCAAGTATTTTAGGGTTGATGTATGTTCATCTTATCTTTCACTCCAATCCCGTAAGATATATATATATATTGCGGTGGGGTGTATGTGATTTTTGAACGCATTGAAAAGCTGTCAGTGGATATACTCTTCTTTACGGCGGTCGGCACTGCATCTAACAGGACTCACTGTATGGTTGACAGTCGAATGAATGTAGGTATAATGGAGATATTGTACGTAAATGGGTACACTCCGAAAAGGGGCTGCAATGGGAGACGGCAACGGAGAAGTGAACTGTTGAAATGTTGCAGAAGGCGAAGGGTTGATATTGGATTGCTGGTGTGGCTGTAGAATAAGAAACATAAACTAAGCCTATGCAGTCACATGAGAATACGTAGTAATGAATTACTTGAAAAAATAAGGCGTAATGGCTTACCGCGTGGTTGGTGGGAGTAATTGGAGAATATGCTTTGATATTGAGGTCCATACAAGAAATTGCCTTGTTGGTGAGTCTTCGGATTTGTTGGTATTATGCTGAAACGGTATCCATCCTCACCATTCACAAAGAGCAGTGGATATTGGAACGCATCGTAGGATGTAATAATTCTTACAAAACCTCTTAGTAAACAATATTCTTTGCTTTTCCTTGTAGAACAAATGCAGATAGATTCTTTTTGCCTCCCGCTTTAGAGCAGCCAACATTTAGTCGCTCGTGGGAGAAGCATAATTCCTCCAAGTGAAGTTCTACCACAGACAGTTTTTGACCCTGAGATTTACTGATAGACATTGCGAAGCTGTGCGAATAAGAAATTGCACTCTTCTGAATGAAAAAGGAATTTCTGCTCCCAATGGAATGAGAGGAATTCTAGGTATGAAAACATCCTCTCCTTTTCAACATTCTGAGAGAATGGTGGTCTCAATCACATGTAGCATCATCTTCTTTACCACAAGGCGTGTCCTATTGCAGAGTGTTCATGGATCCAAACTCCTCAATAACATTACTGGAGTTCCCACTTTCAGTTCCAATCTGTGGGAAGGTAGTCCTGGAGGCTGCAAGGAATTGAGAAATTCTGTTGGATAATTTACCACCTCTTCTGGATCTGGAATTGTATCAACTGACTTAGAAATGTGAGGACTTCCAGAAAGGTACTGCAGCAGCTGCTCATTAATTTTACTTACAGTGCTGTTTTCTGGAGCCAATTGAGATTGTGATAATTTTTCGAATTTTTCGAATTTTTCGAATTACTACGGCACTACATCGGTTACAACGACGAGGGTACCAGTTGATCAGATCAACGGAACAGCTTGCTCGTGAAATTCATGTGCCAGTGGCTGAGCATTCCACAGACACGTGTACCCTTAACGTAGTTCTCGGGAGACTCAGCGTGACACAAAGTGTGACAAGGTTGGCCCTTTGAAATACAGGTACAACAAATATATGAAGAAAGAGTGAGAGAAAGTTGTGGTGAAAGAGTACAGCAGGGTTCACCACCACCCCTGCCGGAGCCTCGTGGAGCTTTAAGTGTTTTCGCTCAATACTCACAGCGCCCGCTCTGGGAATCGAAACCGCTATCCTATGACCGCGAGCTGGGCCATTGCACCTTAACATACATATGAATATATACTAGATGTAAGGCAGCGAAGTGGCAGAAACGTTAGCACGACGGGGAAACCCTTGGCTGCATTTCAGCCATCTTTACATTCTGAGTTCAAATTCCGCTGAGGTTAACATTGCCTCTCATCTCTTCTTGGGTCGATAAAGAAAGTACCAGTTAAGAGTTAGGGACGATGTAATCGACTTACTTACTCTCTCAAACTTGCTGGCCTTGTGCCAAAATTTGAAGCCAATATATATAATTGATTAATTAATGAATTGCTGGATGAATCGATCGATCCGGGTTCAGTCCCACTGCGTGGCATCTTGGACAAGTATCTTGGACAAGAATAGCCTCATGCCAATCCTCCATTATCTAACGGTTCGGCAAAAGGGACCGACAGAATAAGTATCAGGCCTAAAAGAAAAAGTACTGGGGTCGAGTTATTCGACTAAAAATCCTTCACCAGCATGGCCTCAGTCTAATGACTGAAACATGTAAAAGATATCCTTGTGTATTAATGCACATGAATATATATATTTGATACGTGTATTACAGCATATCTACACAGTGTTGTATGTAGGTGTACGCACACACACACGCACACACACACACACACACACACACACAGACACACACACACACACACACACACACACACACATATATATATATATATATATATATGTGTGTGTGTGTGTGTGTGTGTGTATAATGTTTTAACACACATATATCATTCTCTACTTATATACTTGTATGCATCTTGGTTGACTTACACACACAGTAATTCAGGTAAAAGTTTATAAGAAAATTAATCAAATTCGGACTAGCTTTATATTTCATTTTTCGCTATTTTTGATAAACTTATTGCATCTAATCAAATTATCCAAATATTTTTCTGACAATGATAAATAATGTTCAGGTTTCACTTCTGTTCACCAATCACCATCCATATCTCTGTGCTGTCGTCATTGATATGAACATAGAAGATAAGAGAAGTGAATCAGCTTGTTACTGCTTCTAAATATGACATTCATTAATTCTTGCAGCACAGAAGCCATTAAAACCGAGATTTGTTGAAAATATATTCTGCTGCATCGATCCACTTACAATCAGTCGGTAATAGTCTTTTAATTTTAGTTTTAACCAAAATAAAATTCGAGACAGAATTTAGGTCGTTACCGATTCATCGTTGAGCTAGAAATAACACACAAAGCAAGATATTTCTTTTGAAACAATCCAATTATGAGAGAACTAAAACTTTTACGAAACGTTTCCTTCAGTGGGAGTCTAATGAGATTTTGTATTTTTTTTTTTAATGCATAAGCAAATAAACTTATACTTTCTCCCACCCCGACAATCTTCAAACATTGTCATACAGTTGTTGTTTTTGTAGGCACTCCGTCGCTTACGACGTCGAGGATTCCAGTTGATCCGATCAACAGAACAACCTCCCCGTGAAATTAAAGTGCAAGTGGCTGAGCACTCCACAGACACGTGTACCCTTAACGTAGTTCTCAGGGATATTCAGCGTGACACAGTGTGACAAGGCTGACCCTTTGAATTACAGGCATGGGCTCTTAAGGTGATGGGCTCTTAAGGTCATGGGCTCTTAAGGTGATGGGCTCTTAAGGTCATGGGCTCTTAAGGTCATGGGCTCAATTCCCGGCAGCGGGTTGTGTCATTGAGCAAGATACGTCATTTCATCGTGAAATACTACGTTAAGAGTACGCGTGTCTGCGGAGTACTCAGCCACTTGCACGTTAATTTCATCAGCAGGCTGTTCCGTTGATCAGATCAACTGGAACCCTCGTCGTCATAACCGATGGAGTGCCGGTGGTTTAAAAAAAAAATTAATTCAAATAACACTGGTCATGTTTTTAACCTCGGATTATTGAAATAACTGAGCAGTTTTGTACCTACTTGACACCGTTGAACTAAAGACGTAGTTCTGGCGTTGTTCACGCGGAAGATTTTTCAGTTAATCACTACTTTTACCTCTTAGAATATTCCTTTTTCAATAACTAGCTCAGGTCACCACAGTAGTCGGTGCCTACAACAGGAAAATCAATCATTCGTGTTCCGTCACCAGTACTTTGCCATCATACTACTGTCAAAGACATTTGCGACTCAACAAAGCAATCAACGTGTAAGTAACTAGATACTATGAGGAAGTACAGTTCGCCGTTCTAGATGCCGAGGTATGGTATAATTAACAATTTTTGTCATTGTTAATTTGCAGTGCAGGATCTAAAATACTTCTGTTGGTTTACTAAGGAGGCAGATAAAGTCAGCTAACCTATATAATTATGCTGGTTGAAGTAAAAGTTTCCAGTGTTGTCCAAATGACCAACAATTTATGTGATACTCAAAATGTAGAACCTGACGTAACAGCAGCTTCATTATAGTTAATATTTATTCCACCGAGTGAAATATGTATTTAATAATATCTATTGATTTTTATTTCACCAATCAGGTAGAATCGTTAGCGCGTCGGGCAACAGGCTTAGCGGTATTTCATTCGTTTTTACGTTCTCAGTTCAAATTCCGCCGAGGTCGACTTTGCCTTTCATCCTTTCGGAGGTCGATAAAATAAGTACCAGTTGAGCACTGAAGTCGATGCAATCAACTTAACCTCTCATCCGAAATTGCTGGTCTTATGCCAACATTTGAAACCAATATCTTTTTTGCACCAAAGGCAGCGAGCTGGCAGAATCGTCAAACAAAATGCTTGGCGGCATTTCTTCCGGATTTACGTTCTAAGTTCAAATTTCGCCGATGTTGACTTTACTCTTCATCCTTTAGGTGTCGATGTCATCGACTTACTCTCTCCTCCGAATTTGCTAGCCTTGTGCCAAAGCTTGAAATCAATATTCCTTTCACAAAAAAAAAAAAGACCGTCCTTAGAAATTATTAGAGAAATTCTCTCTGTAGGATCACGATTTACTCGCTACAATATTATATCAAGTACACTTCGAACATGTAGCATTACTTCCTGATTCAAACTATAACTAGAGTTATTAGATTCTAAAATTTCATGAGAAAAGGCAGCTTGGTTGGTGTTCACTGCCTACGGTATAGCTAAGGTGTTGAAATGTGTGCGGGGAGCCTAACAGAATGTTTGCAAGTTAAGTCGTTATTTTGCAATCATACTCTCTGTATATAGGCAGCTACTTTGGTTTAAACATTTTGTTTCAGTAAGTATTTAGTCCTATACATATAGAATGCGATCGACTCCTATCTTATATTTAAGGCTCTCCCGGTAATGAATATTATATGCATCTTCTTTGCAGTACACCACAAACTTTGAAAGGCAACAGTCTATTAGTAGGGAAAGTCGTGGGGGTGGATTCGAATTACATGTCAAATAAAGGTAAGAGATGGTAGTCGATGCACGGATTCTGATCTTGATTCTGGTTATTGTGATGCGATGTCAGGTGCGCCGCTGTTATTTAGTTTGACATTGTTTTTGTTGAAAAAACTACAATATTTGTCGTTGTTAGATGTGCTTTTGCACCAAAGTAAAAAATCTACTAGCTAAGTTTTGCGAGCGTTGAAACTGAAAAGCATTTAAAACAGCGCTTAACTATTGTAATGTTTGTGGCGTTTTAAAATTGCTGGTGTTGTTGTTTGTATGATGAATTTGAAGTCGCTTAGTATCGGTGCATCATTGTGGTGTTGGGATGCACAGGTGAAAGAAGCTTCGTCTAAGGATAGGCCCCAAAAAGCATGTGCTGATGTTCTCGATTAGGCCTTGATAATAGACCGTGAATGGTTAGAACCTTTGCTAACGAGTAATAGTTTTTCTCAAGAGGTGGCAATTATTGTTAACTAAATTGAAAGTAATAGCTAAGAAGATAACAGTTCTTAGATCTGTACCAATTGTCACTTTTAGGTATAGTTCTTTATGTGGATCAATAAGGTTTTTGTCAATGCTTTTAACTGACAACTTTTCATATTTAGTGTTAGTATGATCTCATCATCTCGATACATACCTCATTTTAAGCTATGAATTTCACGTGTAGTAAGTATAAATAGAAGTAAATTGATTACTTTGATTTGAGTTGAAATCATTTCTCTATGTCTTAAGTTCAAATCTGCAGAGGTAGACTTTGTCAGTTATGTAATGAGCGCACTTAAACACAACCATAGTCTGGTTGCAATTCCACTGACAACAACTGATTTCTCCTCTATTACTTATTTATAATCTTGAGGCAATATGATAATATTTCTGTCAATACTTATCAAAGTTATAATACGCATAAGTTAGTTTACACTTTAAAACTTTAACATTTCATTACATAGTCGCGTGTAAAATTAAATTTGCGAGGGTTGATGGTTTAGCAGAACCAGTAGAGGTGAGGACAAAAATGCCTCGTAGTATTTAGTGATACCTTATTCTGAGGTCAACTTTGCTTGTCCTCCTACCCAGACGACAAAATAAAGCGAACCCACAATTTAACGGTCCAATATCAGAAAACCTATTTGTTAAATTGGAAATATCGTAAGGGCCACATTCACAAAGCTTCAAAGCACTCTACATAGAGCACAGTGTAAAATTAACAAATTATGATATAGAATATGTAAATTTTACTCCCCTTATTAACAGTGTAATTGAAGTGTATTTTACTGTAATCGAAGTGGTGGTAGTGTATTCCCATTGCCCTACTTTGGCAGTGAGGGACAGGCAATCATTATCTGTATGGCGAAAGAAGTTGAGTGATGAATGAGACTGAAAGGGTTGAGGACAGACACCTCATCAACTTTTTCAAGTTTCACTTGGAAAAGAAAATGAAGGTAAAGAAGGGCGTTCTGCCTCCCAGCACATTTGTTGAAGAGTA
>NC_142935.1:96141699-96146699 GCF_046866305.1 Octopus bimaculoides
CTCTGACTTTTATTTAAATATCCCTAAATCTAGCAGGTGAATGAAATGTATAGATATTAAACAGTAGTCTGCTAAACCTATAGTTGATTGTTCAGTTTCGGGTGGGTATAATTAATTAGCTTGAACGAAAACATTTTTATATTGTATTTCGGGATGATAATATTTCTTTTTTTTTTTGCCAAGTAAACACATGCACTATATATTCGTTCTTCACTCGTTTGTTATTGTTTTTATTTTAACTCATGTTCATTGTGCGGAAATCTTTCGGTACACATCTGTGACCTCTTCAGCGATACCTTCCGTCCTCGTGTGCGCTCCTGCTCTGCTTTGGCCATTCTCCTCTTCAATTTTTGTTTCTTATTATCTTTTACTTGTTTCAGTAATCTGACTGCGGCTATGCTGGAGCACCACCTTGAAGGGTTTTAGTCGAACAAATCGATATCAGGACTTATTTTTTGAAGCCTAGTTCTTATTGTATTGGTCATTTTTTCCGAACCGCTAAGTTACGAGGACGTAAACACACCGATACCGGTTGTCAAGCGGTGTTCAGGACACACTCACACATACATGACAGGTTTCTTTCAGTTTCCATCTACTCAAAAGGTTTTGGTAAGGCCGAGGCTATTGCAGAAAACACTTGCCCAAAGTGCTACGCAATGGGACAGATCCCAGAACCATGTGGCTGGGAGGCAAGCTTCTTACCACATAACCACACCTGTAGATCATTTTTAAATTATGAAATTTTCAATATATATATATATATATATATATATATATATATATATATATATATATATATATATATATATATATATATATATATATATATATATATATATATATATATATATATATATATATATATATATATATATATATATATATATATATATATATATATATATATATATATATATATATATTTATATATATATATATATATATATAGATATATATATATATATATATATATATATATATATATATATATATATATATATATATATATATATATATATATATGTCCTATTACAGGCATCTCTGTATTTTAAATGAATAATACATAGTCTATTGACTCTTTTTTACCCTCGCTAGACCACTGGTGGTAAATAAAATTTCTAAAATTTTTTTTGCTACCCTGTATTTTATTAATAATGATAAAAAATTTTTTTGGGGCTAATTTCTGATTGAAAATCGGCATTTGTGTATTTACTGCCGAATAGGTAAACCGCAAATACGCGGTAAATTTGGAAAATTAGATATTCGAATACGAACCATGATCTCTATTTGACTCGTATCTCGAATGCTGTCTGGTCATTCTGCCGATGATAGTCCGACCTTTGTGAGATATATAATTTTTATCTTACTAAAATTGACTTGAAACCATGGTACAGAATATAGATTGGTAAATGTTTTTATTTTTCATTCCCTTTCGAAATTATCCCTACTTTTTGTGGTATGTAGTCCTACTGCTATTTCTAGCGGGTTAGATGTCCTATTACAGGCATCTCTGTATTTTAAATGAATATATATATATATATATATATATATATATATATATATATATATATATGTATGTATATGTTTGTGTGTCTGTGTTTGTCCCCCACCACCGGTTGACAACACCGTAATCTAGCGGTTCGACAAAAAGACCGATAGAATAAGTACTAAGCTTACAAAGAATAAGCCCTGCGGTCGATTCGTTCGAATAATGGCGGTGCTCCAGCATGGCTGCAGTCAAATGACTGAAACAAGTAAAAGAATAAAAGAATATATATGTGTATATATGTATATATATATACCAAGGCGTAGGCGTGGCTGTGTGGTAAGAAGCTTGTTTCCCAACCACATGGTTCCGGGTTCAGTCGCACTGCGTGGAACTTTGGGCAAGTGTCTTCTAGCCTCAGACCAACAAAGCCTTGTGAGAGGATTTGGTAGACGGAAACTGAAAGAAATCCGTCGTTTATTTATATATCTATGTGTGTGTGCGCGTGTGTCTTTGTGTCTGTGTTTGTCCACCCATTAACACTTGACAACCGGTGCTGGTGTGTTTACGTCCTCGTTCTGGGTTCGATTTGTTCGACTAAAGCCCTTCAAGGCGGTGCTCCAGCATGGCGGCAGTCAAATGACTGAAACAAGTAAAGGAATAAAAGAATATATATATATATATATACATATACTAACATTTCCTTATACACATCGCGGTTCAAGGCAGCAAGAACAATATTTAGAAAGATGTTGTTTACAAATACTAAACGAAAATTGATAATGTATTGTGGCATCTAGAAAGGTAAAAAAACAAGAGTAATTTATTAGAGAGCTGTGATGGAATGAATTGAGTTTCACTGGGAGAAAAAATCTTAAACTGAATCAACGTAAGATAAATAAAGACGATAAATAAAAATCGTAAACTAAAAGATAAATAAAGACGATATGCCTCTAAAAAGCTGTCATATAGCGTTAACGTCTATTCGTTTTTTTAAAATTTTGATATACCATTTCTCTGCACCGCATTATTTGTACTGCTTTGTTAAATATATATATATATATATATATATATATATATATATATATATATATATATATATATATATATATATATATATGTATGTATGTATGTATGTATGTGTGTGTGTGTATATATGACGCCATGATAGATCGCTGACCAAACCATTCAATTTTTTTCTCCAATTTTTTTTTCTCCGTGTTTTTCTCCTTGTTTTCTCCGTATTCTTTCTGTTGAAGAGCGTAGCTCGAAACGTTAAAGACTTTCTGTATTCCTGAGCGTTAAACTAATACATCCTTTTATTGTTTACACCACCTGTCCTCGTATGTTGTTGTTTTTTTCGTAAGTTCTCCCATATATACTTATATATATATATATATATATATATATACACACCTTCATACATCGTATAACTAGCAAGTTCCTCAGCGTTCCAAACTGACTGCAGCTAAACCTTTTGGTCCTTTGCCAAAAGAATCTATACCAATTTTACGGAATCCTGCTTCTTTTCACTTCTAAAGCATGTTGGTTCCGACAATATTACCGTCATAGAGAATGACACATATTTGCCGCCACTGATTACTGAGGAATTCTCCTGACGATCTCTTCACTAAGTTCAAGAGACACCTACAATAGAGTGTTACTCTCGTACATGAGACGGTGATGCTGTTGCATACACTGATATCTTAAATAACAATTTTAAAAAATCCATCAAATTGATTAGTACTCACCGTTCTGATTAGCATTAACTGTTATTCTCCAACCCCTAGCCTGTAGATGTGCTGCTCCTCAGCCTATCTTTGTAATGATACTACAGTAACTTCGGCATGAAAATCACTCGTGATTTGGTGAACTCTCTTCTTCTCGTGATCCAAATTATGTCGTCTTATACAAACCTCTTACAAACTAAGTCGCCCAGTTTTTTCTCTCCTCAACGTCAACCCTTAAAAATTCGTTCCCTGCCTGTTTTTCCTGCTGTTATGAATTTACAGCTTCGTCGATTTCACTAGATTCGATGAAGATGCTATTTTGGTCATATACACAATAGCTTCATCAAAATCAAACCAATAATCATAAAAATATAAAACGTTAGACTCGGTGTGTTCATTGATTCACAAGTTGATATCATAATGGCCAATACAACATTCTTTCAAGTATGTTACCTATCTGGTCAATATTGTAGTAGACTTGAAGGTGGAGTTTATGATTGGAGAAACGGTCTTTAAAGCTCTCTTTGTTCATACCAATATAATATTTTTTGTTTCTGTGTACCTCTTGAGATTTTAACATCACTTCAAAGAATCTAGGCTTCCCAGATACAATCTGACTAGCCCTTCGAAGACTACCCATTATTGCGCTGCCGATATTTTTTTATACAGCTATAGGCGCAGGAGTGGCTGTGTGGTAAGTAGCTTGCTTACCAACCACATGGTTCCGGGTTCAGTCCCACTGCGTGGCACTTTGGGCAAGCATCTTCTACTATAGCCTCGGGCCAACCAAAGCCTTGTGAATGGATTTGGTAGACGGAAACTGAAAGAAGGCCTTCGTATATATGTATATGTATATGTATATGTCTGTGTATTTGTGTGTCTGTGTGTGTGTCCCCACCATCGCTTGACAACCGATGCTGGTGTGTTTACGCCCACGTAACTTAACTGTTCGGCAAAAGAGACCGATAGAATAAGTACTAGGCTTACAAAGAATAAGTCCTACGGTCGATTTGCTCGACTAAAGGCGGTGCTCCAGCATGGCCACAGTCAAATGACTGAAACAAGTAAAAGAGTATAACTGACTTTTGTGAAACAGTCTGTGATATTTATTATTAATTGGGAAGTAATTTTAATTAGAGCTAAGAAATTCTGATTGTATTTGATTTACATTTTTTACAGAAGTGGGGATTCAACTGAATGATATATTTACTATGGTTGTTTCTTTGTTATTCCTGTTTGGGCCAGTAACTGATTTTCCCTCACACCTTTTATCACACTTTTCAGGTAAGGAATTATTGTAATAAAGGGCGTTATTGACGACTGTCCTTTATGTGAATATATTAGTTATACTTCTACTTATAACAGTTACTATATTGTTTAATATATTGGAATGGAGGTTAAGATCTTTACGTACATAGTCTCGTTTGGCTTTTCATATGGCTGATACATACCTGCTTCGGGTCTAATATCATATAACGGAAGTTAACTACGCCTATATCGGTAGTGATATTAATGCTGAAATCCTTGAATTCATATACCTACCTTACGTATGACCGTGTTGTATGAAACTGCAAGGCAATCCACCACTACTATATAATCCCATATCTAGGGTTTCAATTTTGTTTTTAGCGTATCTAGGATATATAATACGACCAGCACACATACTTCGACTCTGTCGTACCCACCTATGTTGATATCAAGTTAGAAACTGCTGCTTTAATCTATAAAAAAATAAAATCAGAAATTTCTTAGCATATATTAATAGCTCAACATCGTTACTATCT
>NC_142935.1:96151699-96179199 GCF_046866305.1 Octopus bimaculoides
TTTCAGTCATTTGACTGTGGCCATGCTGGAACACCGCCTTTAGTTGAGCAAATCGACCCCGGGACTTATTCTTTGTAAGCCTAGTACTTATTCTATCGTACTCTTTTTGCCGAACCGCTAAGTTACGGGGACGTAAACACACCTGCATCGGTTGTCAAGCGATGTTGGGGGGACAAACACAGACACACAAACATATACACACACATATATATATATATACATATACACATATATACGACGGGCTTCTTTCAGTTTCCGTCTACCAAATCCACTCACAAGGCTTTGGTCTGCCCGAGGCTATAGTAGAAGACACTTGCCCAAGATGCCATGCAGTGGGAATGAACCCGGAACCATTTGGTTGGTAAGCAAGCTACTTACCACACAGCCTAACTATAGAGCACATATTATTTATAGATTTTAATGACTTGTAGGCACACGGTATTTCGTTATGCAACCATAATATGCTACAAAGTATATTAAACGTTTTTATAGGTATGACAATACCGTGTACTACTGTGTTAACAGTGCACTTAAATCACGTGTTAAGGTCATTTCTACAGATTTTCTATACAAATTATAGCCAGCACTGATTTTGTTATGACGTTTCGTATTCGAAGTGTCAGATGTAAACAAACAATGACATCGAAAATGAAAAAGTTGGTAATGGGAGTATATGCCATATTTCGGGAGTTTTTGCTCCTTCATAAACGCATTATTTCATCTTCAGTCTCATTGTTTGTTTACATCTGACATCTCGGATACGAAACGCGATAACAAAATCAGTGCTGGCTATAATTTGTATAGGAAATCTGTAGAGAAGACCTTGACACGTGATTATTTATAGAGAACTTGTTCACTCTGGAGCCCGTTAACATTAGCGTTATGTCATCTATGGCGATATACTGGTTTCAAATTTTGGCACCAAAAGTGAACTGTAAGATATATATATATATATATATATATATATATAATATATGAGTATATGCATATATATGTACATGCATGTACATACCTTCATCTACATGTACATATAGATGCATATCTGGGTACATGACGTCGCAAAAAAACATGGACAAAATGATAAACAATGTACAAAACACACACAGGCCACATAGAGAACATTTCCTTCATCAGCTGCCTCCATTCTAACACTGGCGTTTCGAAGAGTTAGGGCAGGACGCATCGTTAAAATGGCTATATATATATATATATATATATATATATATATATATATATATATATATATATATATATATATATATATATATATATATATATTCACCTTCTTTTATTCTTTTACTTGTTTCGATCATTTGACTGCGGGCATGCTGGAGCACCGCCTTCAGTAGAACAAATTAACCCCAGGACTTATTCTTTGTAAGCCTAGTACTTATTCTAGCGGTTTTTTGCCCATAACTAAGTCACGGGGACGTAAACACGCCAACATCGGCTGTCAAGCAGTGGTGGGGGGACAAACACAGACATACACACAAATATACACACATACGTACATGCATACATAATACACACACACACACACACACACACACACACATATATATATATATATATATATATATATATACGACGGGCTTCTTTTAGTTTCCGCCTGCCAAATCTCCTTACAAGACGTTGTTTGGCCCGAAGCTATAGTAGGGGACACTTGCCCAAGGGGTCACGCGTGGAGTGCATGTGATCGGTAGGGTGTATGTGTTATCAGTGAGGTGTATGTTAGAAGTGTGATATTTTTTAACTGTTGGGTGCATATTTGCGTTGGATAGTTTTAACCGTTTTAGCAGCATTATAGGCCGCCCCCAGCAAATCAATGCACTGGGCTCTATAATATTTATTTATCGAAAAAAAAAAAAGCCACAGTATACAGCGATCAGGATTAGGCCCCGTAGCCCTATGAGGACACCAGGGTGACTGCTCTGTGTACCTATGCCTTAAGACCACACTAACATTTATTGTGACGTATATGTTAACAATGGTGATGTGTCAGCGTAGGTACATGTTAACCGTAGGGTACATGCTAACCGTAAAGTATATGTTAACAGTAAGTCAGTTTTAGGGTATAATGTTAACTAGGAGAAACGAGTTAACTGTCGTTTATAGATATGTTAACTGTGTGTATATGTGAATTATGGGTTAAAAGTTAGGTGCAGAGAATCATTTAAAAATTAACATTTCAGTGGAGTTGGAGGCAAGCGAGCTGGAAGAATCGTAAGCACATCGGGCAAAATGCTTAGCGACATTTCATCTGTTTTTACGATCTGAGTTCAAATTCTCCCGAGGTCGACTGTACCGTTCAGCCTTCTGGGGTTGATAAAATAAGTACTAGTTGAGTACTGGAGTCGATGTAATCGACTTACACCCTCCCCAGAAATTGTTGGCCTTGTGCCAAAATTTGAGAGTAATATCCGAGTGGCGTTTGGCAACTGACTGAGTCTTGAAAGTGTTACTTTCTCGGTCAGAACGATGTGGCTGTATATATTCTGACCGGTACTCTTCTGTGACCTTGGCTAAGACATCTAACTTAATGCTTTGATTCACCTAGTCTAAAATACTATTCGAAGATACAATTCATCTCGTTGTGAACTATACTTTACTAAATTTAGCATTAAGGACACTGTAAATGAAATAATTTAACTTTCAGAGCTAAAACACTTCTTTTACAATTCATTTCATTTCATTTACTTTCAGAGAAATTTCTTATTAAATTGTTGCACATAGTTGATAACTGATCAGAGTTTGAAGCTATCGAAGCAAATTAGCATACATCAGTCTTGCTTTAAAATTAACTTCAAGGGTTCTATTGTTTGATTAATAAGCTAATGTCAAACTTTTGAGTCGCTTATACATCACCAATTCTAGATTTTCTTGAACACACGCACATACGCGAGCACACACAACAGTCCTTGTAATTCCAGTATTACGTTAAGTACTCAGTAATACTTTAATATTTATTATAATCTCAGAATTTTGTGCCTCAGTCTGTTTAAGGAATTTAATATCCTACTCGATTCACGCACTTTTCTTCTTATCAAATTATATACCTTGTTTCGGGTTTAAAATCCTGTATTAAATATTTTGTCTCAATCTTCATCCACAGCCTTACAAATCTTCAAAATTCTCAAAGTACAATTTGCTCACGCTCTTTCTACGGATACCAACGAGCAAAAGTTCAAGAAATCCAAGTATCAACTGCATTTGCCCTTCTGCATAGGCTCAAATGAATAACGAACATGTAAAGTCATTAGAGTGTCGGATAGAAAACCTTGCGCTCTGAACTCAAATTTAGCCGAGGTCATCTTTTCCTTTCATCCGGTCGGGGTCTATAAAAACGTTCCATTCGAGGGCGGTCGATTATTAGAACTGTAAGAAAGTTGAATCGGATGTCTTGCAATATTTGTTTTGGCTCTTTGCACTATGAAGTCAAATCTTGCTTAGGCCTGCTGTGATGGTAGGTTAAGGTTTAAACTCTCATCTGGTCTTAAATCACCATCTGTCAAATTTGTGTGTCGGTAGTATAGTTCACTCTCTTGTAAAGATTCAGGCCAAGTCCCCGATGTGAGAATACCATCCTCTATCCTTCCCACCAGATTCAGAGGCCCTGAAAAGGGCCATGGGCACTGCTTTCCCTCCTGACTAAAAGCTTTAAAAATGTATATAAAAGTATTAGGCTAACTCAGCGAAAGAAATGTCTGCATAACGTTTACGTTCTATTCACTGAGGTAGGTTCCCGGACACAACGATATATTAACGTTATAACACCGCATAATAAATAGAATATACATAAAGCTGAAACCAATCAATAAGTTCAGTCTCTCATCATATCAAATTAGATATTTAGAGAACTGAATGGAAATTGAAGAATAGTTTGGTGACTTATAGGATGCCGATCAAAAAAAAAAAACAAAAAAAAAACTCTCAAAACCCTTAGCCGTCAATCGCAAGCAACTATGAGTTGGTGGTATGTAACAGGCCTTCGTTAATTGTTTTAGATGCCTATATATAGCAAGTAGAAACAGACACTTTCTCAGCCCTTCCAACACTGACTCATCCAGTAGATGACAGATGGGGAAGAGAGAGAAAAAGAGAGAGATGGTGGGGCTCTGGCAGTACTTGACGGGTACCTATTTTCAGCTGAAACGAGGTACTTTACTCAAGGACAAAACACGCTGCCCAATCCAGGAATGGAACCTACTGCCTAATGATCGTGAGCCTAACACCCAAACCATCAGGCCGCGCGACTTTAAATCCAATCACTTGAGAATAAACAGCATGGTTCAATACTCTTCTACTTCTGTCTACGGTTACCAAATATTACTCACAATAAATACCATTTCAAAGACTTCCATTATTTTAATCTGTCACTCGTAAAGCTTAAGATTCTGTACGAGTTTAAGTTCGTTTTAATTGTCAATTTAGTTGCTCACTAAAATTTAGGAAAGAATAAAGCGTTACAATTCACCAATGAATATCTGCCATACATTGAACGCAACAATAGGAAGATTGTTTGCAACTTTAACACATATGCTTCTTTATGAATGGTCAAAAATCCCCACTGAATTCTTTCTCGACAATTCTATCTTCCAGTTTTTTTTGTATACTATTTGCTGCCTAGGATGGAAGAGCTAATCTCATAACTTTTTTAAGCCTATTTGGGATTAATTGTTGGATAATTGGATGATATTAGTGTAGTAAGGCTTTTTTTTATTGAACAGAAAACCGTGTTCCTGAAAAGAATTATCGGGAGGAGAAGGATGAAAGAGAGAGAGAGAGAGAGAGAGAGAGAGAGAGAGAGAGAGAGAGAGCAATAACAGCGAGTAATTGAAGTTATTTTTTAATACTTTGTAATAGGCAATAAAGCAACGGATAAGCAGAGTTACTAGAGCATCGGATAGAACACTTTGCGTTAATTGTTCTGGCTTTCTACTCTCTGAGTTCAAATCCCGCCACATTCGACTTTTCCTTACTCCCTTTGGTGTTGATAAATGAAATACCATTCCACTGCTAGCATTGATTCATCTTCTCTGTTCTTCTTCCTTCTGTCTGGAAGAAACTGGATATTGTCCCGGAACGGTATGAGATCCACAAAAATTAAAACGCCCAAGACGTTTTAATCTTACCCATACAACTTCATTTGAAGTTTAGGGGCCGAAAGAAGAGATAGGCAATCTACAAAAGCGTAAATCATTTTCATAAATCAGAAGGCCAATAAAATAAAGCGGCTTATTTGATCAACCCATAAAAAAAAAAGCAAAAGTTGATCTAGAGAGATTTGAACTCAAAATTTAAAGGGTTCAACTAAATAGTACGTTAGCCACTTAATTAACCTCTCCTAAAAAAAGAAATGTAAAGATTAAGGAATTTAAATTGTAAAAGATTTTGGTTGTGTCACAGGCAAGTATGTTCTGTTCTGGGCGGCTGACTTAAACCGTCGCTCAGTTTAACATCAGTACTTGACACCTTGAGTATCTTTAGAGGAAGCCACTCTGCTGACATTCGGGCATGTTTCAGATCTGCGGATAACATCTCCTTTTCTTTTTACTACTCATTGAGGCCCTTCAAAAAACCGGGGCACTGCCTTCACCCCTGACTGTAATATATTTTTTAAAATGCTCTCACAACAATTATAACGTTATCATATATATCAAAGGACAATCCCACTAAAAACAAAACAAAAAACAAACTAATCCTAATGGGTAGTTGAAATATAAATTCTCCCATCACTTTAGCTTATTCACTTATCATCTTAACACTCAAGTGAAGTTATGTTGGACTCACAAGCATCTTAACCCCTAAAAGGGAGATACAACATAGAAATGGGGGTGTACTTCACTTAGATATTTCTTAACTCCATAGAGGGAGTTATACTTACTTTTGAGTTCCCTTAACCTTAGAGATAAAAGTGTACCTCACCTTGAGATCTCTTCGCCCTATAGATAGAGGTGTGCCTCCCCAAGAGATTCCTTAACCCTATGGATAGAGACCTGTATCTCGTACTTGTACTTGAGGCGGAAATTCACTCGGAATGGATTGAACCGGCTCCGACCAACGAGTTCACCACTTTCCGCATAAATGTTGAGTACCTCTGACAAATTCCTCACTAGGAAAGCAAGCGCGTCGGATTGCGCGGAACCCGTGGTCGTAGTCGTCGTTGGCTCTTGAGGTGCAGAGTTCATTTTCGGAGATTCAGTGGGAATACAAATTCACATGTGGCCATCGGTCATATGCATACAGACCTTTGGATACTGTGATCCGTAGCAGCTCATCTTGCCGTCGATTGTTGACCGTCGCAGAGGATTCGCTGACCAAGTCACCGCCGATTATCGGAACAGGTGTAACCTGGGTTTGAAGCGGGTTTAAGAGACATGCTTTAAGAAAATCCAAGGGATGCCTCACTCTCAGTGTCGGGCACCAACACGGAATTTCTGTCCATGTTATTGCTCGATAGTCGTTGAATCTACATTATGTTCGTCCGCCCTTTTGATGTCTTGCTTTTAGTCCTGCTGGGTTTCTAGCATTCCTCCTCACCAGACAAGCCTAGTGGATGGGACGTGCTGGTTTAGTAGCCGACAACCTGACCATGCAACAAATTGTACTGGTTTCCATATTATCAGTAGCACTCATGAGAGACCTCACGTGACTTCACATCTGCCTCTCGTAGAGATCCCTTAAATCTATAGATAGAAATGTATATCAACTTGAAATCTTTCATCTTTGTAGATAGAGCTGTACGTCTAAGCAACAACATACAAGAAAAGATAACTCCATTGTTTTTATATGATACACACACCTGCCTGTCGAGGCCAAGCATTATACAAAGTAACGGTAAATAAATATTTCTTTACCACTTCGATCACTGTTCGTTCATCTTGCACATCTGCAACAGCAGCACTCGTTACAGTCGCTAACTGCCAACTCCGATATATATAATAATGCATATCGTTACATTTGTAACCAACACCTTAAAAACAACCGTTACAATTGGTGACCATCGATGGCAACGAAGAGCTAACCGTTACACACACACACACACACACACACACACAAATATATATTGCTGTTGTTTTTGTTGTTGTTTGTTCCTTCTCGAGCCATACCTGACTCATAAGGGCCAGTTTCCAGGTTTCGTTGGCGTATAGGCTCTTCACGTGGACGGGACGCCGGTCCGTCGCAGGTGAGCTGTTAGATGCAGGAGGAAAGAGTGAGAGAAATTTGTGAAGAAAGGGTCAACAAATGGTCACCATTACCTTCTGCCGGAGTCGCGTGGCGCTTAGGTGTTTCGCTCATAAACACACATCGCCCGGTCTGAGATTCGAACCCGCAATCCATCGACCGTAAGTCTGCTGCTCTAACCACTAGGCCATGTCTCTCTCTCTCTCTCTCTCTCTCTGTCTTTCTCTCTCTCTCTCTCTCTCTCTCTCTCTATATATATATATATATATATATATATATATATATATATATATATATATAGAGAGAGAGAGAGAGAGAGAGAGAGAGAGATAGGCGACGGGCTTCTTTCAGTTTCTGCCTACCAAATCCATTCACAAGGCTTTCATTAATCCGGAGCTGTAGTAGAAGATATATGCCCAAGGTACTACGCAGTATGCTGTGGAACTGAACCCGATAACATGTGGCTGGAAAGTAAAGTTTTTTACCACACAGCCATGCCTGCGCCTGAAGTTTTTGTTTTTTAAATAGAGGTGTACCTCTTTATAGATTTCCCCCCCTGTCTTCATAAACTGAAATGTACCTCGTCGAGGAATACTCGAAAAAAACAAAACAAAAAAAAAAACGAAAAAACAAATGAGAAGTTAGTTTCATTATTTGTCGGGTAGGAATGATTAACAGTATAGCAATTATTGATATAAAATTCTTGTCAGTAACAGCAGAAACAATCTCCACATCAAACAATAACCGCAGTAGCGTCAGCAAAGGTAATGATTGAAATTACTTGGGGTGGGTGGGTACCAAATTTTGTCCAATCCATTCAGCTAAAAGCTTTGACTCCCACCTCACCGATTCAGTTCGATACATAATTCAGCAGATCGATGGAAAATATTACATTTTATATGCTGTTCCTATTAATCAACCGCGATCACAGCTCTTATCGTCTGTCGAACAATAAACTACTTTTTTCTGCTTGTTTATTTTTATTTTTTTCTCTCATCTGTGTTTTCTTTCTTTCCTTCTTTCCTACTTTCTTTCTTTCTTTTTTCTCTCTCTCTCTTTCTTTCTTTCTTTCTTTATTTCTTTCTTTCTTTCCTTCTTTCTTTCTTTCTTTCTTTCTTTCTTTCTTCCTTTCTTTCTTTCTTTCTTCCTTTCTTTCTTCCTTTCTTTCTTTCTTTCTTTCTTTCTTCCTTCCCTTCTTTCTTTCTTTCTTTCTTTCTTTCTTTCTTTCTTTATTTCTTTCTTTCTTTCTTTCTTTCTTTCTTTCTTTCTTCCCTTCTTTCCTTCTTTCTTTCTTTCTTTCTTTCTTCCTTCCTTTCTTTCTTTCTTTCTTCCTTCCTTTCTTTCTTTCTTTCTTCCTTCCTTTCTTTCTTTCTTTCTTTCTTTCTTTCTTTCTTTCTTTCTTTCTTTCTTTCTTTCTTTCTTTCTTTCTTCCCCCCGTTCTTTTTCCTTCGTTTTTCTTTCTCTAACCCGTTTTTTCTCTTTTCTTCTTTCTTTCATCCTTTTTCCGTTTCTCTCCCGTTCTTTGTCTCTTTTCTTCCTTCCCTCCCTCCCTCCTTTCCTTCCTTCCTTCCTTCCTGGTCATCGCATCTTATCAATTATTTACCTCCATCAACTGTCACTACAGTCACACAACCCTCTTCCCGCCTCTATTCTTTCGTATTCAATCCATTTCCACGGTCGCAGTCACCTCCGACCCTATCAACCACCTCTCAACTGTTATTAGCCTCACTTTACCACCACCACAACCACAACCACCGCCTCCACCTCTACCACCGCCTCCGCCTCTACCACCGCCTCCGCCTCTGCCGCCGCCTCTGCCGCCGCCTCTGCCGCCGCCTCTGCCGCCGCCTCTGCCGCCGCCTCTGCCGCCGCCACCGCCGCCGCCAGACTTACCGCTCAATATTTCTACCTGGAGGAAGCCAATTGTTTTACCTTTAAAATGTCACCACTTTTCAGCAATATCCTCCTCCTCCTCCTCCGCCGCCGCCACCGCTGCCGCCGCCGCCACCGCTGCCGCCGCCGCCGCCTCCACTTCCCCGTCGTCATCGTCGTCGTCGTCGTCACCACCACCACCACCACCACCACCTTAACGCCATCTGACTCCCTTGACTGTCTTTAACGGAGTCAACTCTGTTGTGGGCATTCAGGTAAAGTCTCCGGTCAGAAGATACCTTACTTCCTTCTTTGCTTGCTTCCCTCCTTTCTTGCTTCCTCCCCCCCTTCATCCTCCCCCCTTCTACAAGTCTCAGAAATCAAGGTCACTGCCCTTCCTGTTCTGACCAAATGATCAATAAATTAAAGATCAATTAATAAAAGCAAACACATTAAAAAGACTTTAGGCGTCAATTTATCAACAAGATGACGTAATACATTGTTGCATGGTCCAAACTACAGTTCTAGAAGGCCTCGAGTATATTGCTGAATGCCTTTATGGATGGGTTAACAACCTATTAAAGTGTTGATTGGGTTTATAAATGGCTCAGCGCTCTGTTAGTGTTGATAGGGTTTATAGGAAGATTAACATCCCAACAAAGTATTGATTGCGTTTGTAGATGGTTTAACGCTCAAACATTTGTTGAATGGGTTAATAAATGGATAAACTCTCTAGCATAAAGTTAAACGGGTTCATAGATGAGCTAACGCTTTATTAAAGTGATGAATGGGTTCACATATAGGACAATGCTCTATTAAAATGTTGAATGAGTTTATAGATCGGTACATAATATATAGTTGGATGGGCTTATAGATGGGTTAACATACCTGTGTTAGTAGGGTTAATAATCTATTGGACTGCTGAATGGATTTATAGATAGGCAAATGCTCTAGTGGAGTGTTGAATGGATTTAGAAATGAGTACATACTCTAGTATGTTGTTGAATAGGTTTACAGATGGGTTAACACTACTAAAGTGTTGAATGGGTCCAGAGATGGGCTAATGCTGTAGCATATTGATGAATAGGTCTATAGATAGGTTCACACTGCTAAAGTGTTGAATGGGTTCAGAGATGGTCTAATATTCTAGTATGTTATTGAACGGGTTCATAGATATGTCTTTGTATTGTACAGCAATGTAAGAAAGCACCGTCTGATGCAAGTTCTCTGAAGTGCCAATCTCATGTCATCAACCGCAAGTATTGCAAAACTGATCGCATATAATCATTTATGCGCGATGGCGTTAAAATTGGAGGGGTACTGAAACAGTTGTAACTAGTAAAAAAGATGTACAACATTCACTCTTCATCTTCATATTTGGTTTATAAGTTACTCTTCATAATGACCTACACATTGGTTTCACCGGTGATATGCCCGAATTAATACATCAGCGGACGTTCAATTTTCCGGGAGACTCCAATACAAAGCCTTGTGAGTGGATTTGGTAGACGGAAACTGAAAGAAGCCCATCGTATATATATATATATATATATATATGTGTGTGTGTGTGTGTGTGTGTGTGTGTGTGTGTTTGTCCCCCCGACATCGCTTGACAACCGATGCTGGTGTGTTTACGTCCCCGTAACCTAGCGGTTCGGCAAAAAGAGAACGATAGAATAAGTACTAGGCTTACAAAGAATAAGTCCTGGGGTCGATTTGCTCGACTAAAGGCGGTGCTCCAGCATGGCCGCAGTCAAATGACTGAAACAAGTAAAAGAGTAAAAAGAGTAAACAAACAAACAAAATTCCCACAAATGGTTTCAATACAGTTTTAAAAGAAGAATTTGGAAGAATTAGATGAAAGTTCACCGGTAATTTTCTTTCATGTAAATAAATGTTTATTAAAAAATTTGCCAGCAAAATCTTATAAAATGACAATGTTCTAAAACAGGGGTTTTCAAACTGTGGTCCGCGGACCACAGGGGGTCCGCAAGGACAAGACAGGGGGTCCGCAAGGACAAGACAGGGGGTCCGCAAGGACAAGACAGGGGGTCCGTGGACAGCAAATACTTTTTATGGGCAATTTGATTTTATATATGTTTTTTAATCGAAATCTTTTAATTGACAATAAACCTATTTGTTAAATACTGTTAAATAAATAAATGTAAAAATATATGTTATTTTAAGCAAATATTTATGTATAAATTTCATAAGCGTTTATAAGGGGGTCCCTAAGGTAAAGCCCGAAATATAAAGGGGTCCGCAAGTCAAAAAGTTTGAAAACCCCTGTTCTAAAAGATGTAGATGTTTATATGTTATATATGAAAATAAAAAGACTTAAGTTCTTGGAAAGAAAAATTTAAAAAATGTTGGAACTAGCAAGAAGTCCTAACCCTGTCCAACGATGTCTTAGCAGCATTATAGACTCCAAGACAAATCAAAGCACTGGGCCTGATATTATTTATTGACAACAAGTCACAGCACACATGCATCAGAATTGGACCCCTAGATCCAAGAGGCCCTCGAGCAACAGAGATGTATGTCCATGCCTTAAGACGGCACTCACCCTGTAGTGGACCATCTAAATCAAGTTAACGAGTATACTCATGTCCTAACTCAGTCTAAGCCTAGCGCTGTGTTTCTTTGTACCAGGAAGCCAGCAGGTGTGATATACATAAGTCGTAAAAGAATGCTCAAGTCACAAGTAGCCTGGAATTGTAGTTTAACCCTTAAAATAAAATAAATGCGCCCTTTTATTAAAGCCTAGCCAGGTTCATAGGCCCGGTTTCCCGGTTTCAATGGCGTATGTGTTCCCCAGCTGGACGGGACACCAATCCATCGCAGCGTTACTCATTTTTGCTAGCTGGGTGGACTGGAGCAACGTGAAATGAAGTGTTTTGCTCAAGGACACAACGCGTCGCCCGGTCCAGGAATCGAAACCACGATCTTATGATCATGATGCTGACACCCTAACCACTAAGCCACGCGCCTCCACATGTTTAACCCTTAAACATACTCCATTAAATGTAATACTTATTTATTCACATGGTTTTGAATTTATCATGCATTATCTCGTAGCTTCAAGATTTCGATGATGTGGTTGTTCATTTTGTTTATTTTATGGTGTAAGAGACCAAATCAAGCCAGTTTGAACGAAAAACAGTTAAAATATTTGGGTCGGATAAAGCCTGTTTAAACACTAAAGGTTTAAAAATATGTTGCTTATCACTAGATTCCGATATTAAAGTTGGCCTGTTCCCGGGACTCAATATGTAACATAATTAATAAAAGTTTACGGTTTCTTTACCTTATTTCTCATAGATAATGAATAAGTGTAGGGAGCTTGTTCTAATTCTTTAAACTGTTTTGAAGTTCATTGTCCTATTATAGGTGGGAAAAGGATGAACAGGGACAAGAATGCGCTGTATACAAAAGAAAAATCTAGGCTATAAAAACGTTCGTCATACAAGTAAGTGTAACTTTTAACTATGTTACCTATAATTTGAAGGTCGTCCCAGTTTGAGCTTAGCATTTTGTAAAACATTTTAACTCTGAAAAATGATTACAACAGGTAAGAAGTGAAACTTCTTTGCGTTAAGATTCATTGCTATTATTGTCAACAATGATGACGTCATTATTATCAACAACGACAACTTTAAGAAGTTAACATCAGTCGGTGTCAGTGTACAGAAACAAGTTTCTTTTGTAAAGCAATTGCATGTGTGTGTGGATGTGTGTGTGTGTGTGTGTGTGGATGTGTGTGTGTGTGTGCGTGCTTACTGACTTCTATATATTTGGTGTATTAATGTTTGGAATCTTTGTGACATGAGTAACTAATGACAGAAATGGCAGTGCTGGTGGTAATGGTGGTGGTGGTGTTAGTAGTTTAGTAGTAGTAGTAGAGGCGGCGGTGGTGTTAATGACGGTGGCGGTGGTAGTGGTGGTGGTGGTAGTGGTGGTGGTGGTATGCGTCTAGGGAGGATAATACATGACGGTGTTAATTGGTAGAAGTGTGGTGGTGTACATGTGTGTGTGTATGATGGTATAATGTTGATAATGATGTCGGTGGCGGTGGTGGTGGTGGTGGTGGTGGTGGTTACGGCAGTAGAGGTGATGGCGACTGTGGTGGTGATGCTGCTGCTGGGAAATATCCAGAACTTGTTATTGGTGCTGTCGCTGTTGCTGTCGTCTGCCATATAACAAGTAAATACTGTTTAAAATGAATGAATGAAAATGAATGAAAACCTTGCTATTTCTTATATTTTTTTCATTTATTTTTGTCTTTATATCTCTATTTTGCTTTCCACTTTCACAGCAATCGTTTCCAAATATCAAAATTGTCAACATGCGCCATTACCCAGTAAAAATTATTTAATAAACGCATTCAGACTTACAGCAGCGGTTAACTGGTTAAACAACGGACTGACACTTTCCATTATTATGTAGTCGTAGTTTTTATTTGATTCCATGTCTAACCAAGCACAACTCACTTCTCTTATAGTGTCCTGACTCACCTATTGTCTGTCACTGAACCTAATAACACTGGACGACTGCTGTCCGTCCGCTTCATTCGTTGTCGGTGTATATATACACCATCCACGACAGAATATACGCCGACAATAGCGAAGTGGGGGGGGGGGATATTTTAGCCAAATACCCATTCTTTCGGCTGCTCGTAACACGGTTTATATTATGTATTGAATAAAAATTTGGGAATATTTTCTCTGAGCACCACTCCTCATTAGACACACACAAACACATACACTTATACATGTACAAATACTTGCGCACTCACACACACACACACACACACACACACACACACACACACACGCACACACACAGAGAAACGAACACGCATGTGTGTTTGTGTGTGTATATATATATGTATATATGTATATATTTACTCACAGATACACACATATGTATGTATATATATTTATATATATATATATATATATATATATATATATATATATATATATATATATATGTATATATATATATGTATGTATGTATGTATCATCGCTTGCTGAGTCGATACGCTGTCAGATTGAATATGTTGCGAAAATTGTACCGGTTCTTTGCGTTCTGGGTTCAAATTTCAGTCAGGTCTTCTTTGCCTTTCATCCTTCGTTTTCACAGTCCATTTCCCCTCCAGTTGTCATAGTCTGAATGTTATGGTGGTCAAGGCTGGAACGGCTGAGAAGCTGTGTGATAACTTGGGCATCTAAAAGAATTTGCTAAACCAGAATATATGCTTTCATGTACTCTCTCCCGAGCATGGGCTGTAGTTATATATGAGTGGTTACACACATACTCACACACACACACACACTGGCACACACACACATACACACGCACGCATACATACATACATACATACTCATGCACAGCCGCACGCGCGCGCACACACACACACACATTCAAACGCGCGCGCTGGGTATCTTCCTATCAACTTATATATATATATATATATATATATATATATATATATATATATATATATATATAATAAATGAGTATATGCATATATACGTATATATATATGTATATATATATATATATATATATATATATATATATATATATATATATATATATATATATATATAACATATATATATATATATATATATATATATATATATATATATATATATATATATATATATACAATGGGCTTCTTTCTGTTTCCTTCTACCGAATCCACTCACAAGGCTTTAGTCGGCCCGAGGCTATAGTAGAAGACACGTGCCCAAAGTGCCGCACAGTGGGACTGAATTCCGAACCATGTGGTTGGGAAGCAAGCTTCTTACGGCATGATATTAACTGAGTATCCCGTTGTTGTCGGGCAATTTTCACAGTAGAATGCCTTTATTTCAATTTTTCGCTCCATGTCTTCTCCGACGGATAGGTCAGATTTCTACATTATTCTAGAGTAATTCATTGATAAACTAAGTTTTTATTTTTCCATTTGGTGCATAGATGTAAAGATTTTCTTATCGTAAAATGAAAGTAACCATTACAACTACGAAGATTAAAACAAAATGAAAGCAATTATGTCATATCAAGACAGAGAGAGAGAGAGAGAGAAAGAGAGAGAGAGAGAGAGAGAGAGAGGGAGAGAGAGAGAGATAGAGAGGGAGAGAGAGAGAGAGAGAGAGAGAGACAGACAGACAGAGAGAAAGCGTGTGTGTGAGAGCTTGATGGAGACAGATAGAGAGTGGGAGTTTTGTCGATCTAAAAGTTGAGTTATTTTTCGTACCAAATTAAATTTCTATAAGCACACACACATGTACGCACGCACGCACATACATACATACATACATACATACATACATACATACATAGTTTACTGTTCGTTATAAGGATGAACAAACAAAAGTACTTCATCCACCGAAAGTTGAATATCGTTTAATATACACAAGCCTTTCAAAGAAGACCAGGCATGTTGTGTATTCGAGCCTGAAGGATTGTTAGGAGACACAAGACATGATATACAAAGCTACTAAATTATCGTGTTCCCACAGCATGAAACTATTCGTAGCTCATATTTTGATACTGTACACACACACACACACACACACACACACACACACACACACACACACACACACACACACACACTCACTCTTTTAGTCTTTTACTTGTTTCAGTCATTTGACTGCGGTCATGCTGGAGTATCACCCTAAAGGGTTTTAGTCGAAGAAATCGACTCCAGGACTTAGTCTTTGCAAATCAAGTACGTATTCTATCGGTTTCTTTGCCGAACCGCAAAGTTACAGGGACATAAACACACCAGAATTGTCAAGAGACGGCGGTGGGGGACAAACACAGAGACACACACACACTTACCTAAGGTACCACGCAGTGAGATTCCCCATGCTGTTGAGAGTCAAACGTCTTACCACACAACCACGCCTGCACATATGCTCATACAAATATATCTAGGGTGAAGCTCTAGAACACATATTGAGCACTCGTTTTCTTTTCTTTTTCGTGCAAGTCTTTAAGCAATAGCATTCATAAACATATTTCTCTGTCCCTCTCCCTCTCTCCCTCTTTCTCCTTTTTATGTGCCTGTGTGTGTGTGTGTGTGCGTGTGTGTGCGTGCGCGTGCGCGTGCGCATACGCATATTTGTTCATGTGTGCGTGTAACATGGAAAATAGTTTAAAAATCGTTATTGTACATGCTGAAAGATTTGATAAGAGCTAATACAATCATAGGCCAGAATGGTAAATGGTATCCTAATCACAAATCAATAAAAGCTGAACGCTTCAGAGTGCACCAGAAACAAAACCAAACAAAACAAAGCAAAACAAAAACAAATGAAGAGCAATAAGAATACCAGGCAAAAACAACGACAAAAAAAAAAAATTCATTTTTAAAGAACAAACCCACAATATGGTTTATCGAAGAAAATGTTATTGATAAATTCTAATTCAATACTGTAAATTAACGTCGGATATATATAAATAATATAACATAATATAAAAATAATATATATATATATATTTATATATATATATATATATATATATATATATATATATATATATATATATATATATATATATATATATATATATGTGTGTGTGTGTGTGTGTGTGTGTGTGTGTGTGTGTGTGTGTGTGTGTGTGTGTATGTGTGCATGTATTCTCGAAGGTATTTTTCATCCAAAACAGAAAATATATTATAATAGTCGTACAGTTTGAAGAATGACGGATACATATGGTACATCAATCCTATATCTAGATATACTAGTGTAGTTACTTGAAGAGTTGAGATATACAATTCACGTTGTTTTTTCAGACATCCTGGCGTGTAGAGGCCCTGTTAAAAATGCAAATCATAACGAAATCAATGTTTTATATAATAATAATAAAAATAATGATAATAATAATAATGATGATAATAATAATAATAATGATTAGTAAGAAATATGGTCGTCAAAGGAACAACCTCAGAAAAGATCTATCAAAATAACAAAGACAGCACTTGAACAACTTGAAACTCCTCAAATAACTGAAGAGCTCACTCAGGCACAGCAAAATCTAAGCAACTGGAAGGCACCCGGGCACGACAAGGTCTCCAACTTCTGGTATCTAACAGGAAAGCATAAAACGCTGACTGAGAAATTTAATGAAATACTAGCAGAGCCATCCCCATTAGAAGAGAAATATTCCAGGGAGACACACTCTCCACTCCTTTTCTGCTT
Source organism: Octopus bimaculoides (assembly GCF_046866305.1). Taxonomy (NCBI): domain Eukaryota; kingdom Metazoa; phylum Mollusca; class Cephalopoda; order Octopoda; family Octopodidae; genus Octopus; species Octopus bimaculoides. The sequence goes on from NC_142935.1 coordinate 96,168,979, forward strand.
GGTACTGACACCTTTATCTGACATGCTAAACGGAACTGGATGCGGATATAAATGTTACGGCAAAACAATTAACCATCTCTTGTATATGGATGATCTAATACAGTATACTACAAAGGATAAACAGCAGGAAACATTACTGCAAACAATACATGGATTTATCAAAGAAATAAACATGAAATTTAGCTTAGAAAAATGTGCCAAAGCAACATTGAAAAGAGGAAAACTAGTTACGAGTAACAACATCACATTAGATAAAGCAAATGAAATAAGAGAACTAGACCAAAGCCAGACATACAGATACTTAGGAATCAATGAACTAGATACGATACAATACACGCAAATGAAAGAGATGATAAGAAAGGAATATTATAGACGAGTTAGATTGCTACTGAAAACAGAGCTCAATGCGAAAAGCAAGATAATGTCAACACTCTAGCTGTCCCAGTTATAAGTTACAGCCACAATATTTTTAACTGGACTCTAAATGAACTAATCAAAATAGACAGGAAAACAAGCAAAATAATGACAGGATGTAGGATGCACCACTCAAAATCTTACATAGAAAGGCTATAAATAAAACGTATCGAAGGTGGTAGTGATGTTATACAGTTAGAAAATTATTACAGAATAACCACCATAGAACTACAGAAATACCTACTTCAGAAGCAAGAAAAACTAATACAAATAGCCCCAAAATACGAAAAAAAAAAAGAAAAAAAAACTATTTAAGGAACAGTTCTTTAAGGAAGCTGACAAATATAGAAAAGAACTCATAGTACCTAACATCTATGAAGAAAAAGAAGAAACAAAAACAGCTGTAAAACAACTGAAATCCAAGCTAAAACTGGAACAGCAACGTATCATGATAAAGCGATGGCAAGAAAAGCCCCTCCATTGCAAATACTGGGTTAAACTAAATAGAAAAGAAATAGGCAAAGCAAAAATCCCCCCAAAATGGCTGAGAAGTTCAGGACTCAAAGCAGAGACTGAAGGATTCTTAATTGCAGCACAAGATCAAAGCCTTCCCACCAGGAATTATCAAAAACATGTAATGAAAAGAAATACACGTAACTGCAGGATATGTGGAGATGGAGAAGAAACAATAAGTCATATTGTCTCTGGCTGCCCAGTCCTGGCTAAGAAGGAATATATTCACAGACACGACAGAGTTGGGACTTATCTACGCTGGAAGCTATGCCAACATTATGGAATAAGAACAGAAAAAAGATGGTATAAACACACGCCAGAAAAGGTCGCAGTAAATGAGAAAGCAACCACACCCTGGGATGTGTCAATGTACACAGGTAGAGAAATTAAGGCCAATAGGCCGGATATAGTTGTCAGAGATCACCAAGGAAAAAAAGCTTTCTAATCTAAAAGAAACGGAGAAACTTTCAAAATACAAGGATCTGGAAATAGAAGTAACTCGAATGTGGAGTCTAAAAACAGAAACAATTCCTATCATAGTGGGCGCATTAGGTATGATAAAAATAATTTTCAGACAGATATATAACAAAACTCCAGTATATATAACATACAGAAAATATATATAACATACATATATAATACATATAACATACAGAAAATATATATAACATGTATATAACATGTATATAACAGTATATATAACATACAAGTATATATAACATATAGAAAATAGCACTATTAGGTACGCACAGATTCTACGCAAAACACTTTCAATACAGTAAAAGTAAGAGCATCACAACAAACCACAGAACATACCCAAGGCACACAGAGCTGTACTCGATAGTGCAGTGAAATCACGTGATAAAAATAAGACTACTAAATAATAATAATGATAATAGTAATAGTAATAATAATAATAATAATAATAATAATAATAATAATAATAATAATAATAATAATAATAATAAGAAAAACAAGAGGGGAAGAGGACTTATTGGATGCGAACACAGCATTAGAGCAGAAGAAAACAACGTAGCATGATATGTAAAAATCCTTTATATGTTAACCAAAATGAAGTAGATTGACAAATTTATTTTTTGAACCAGTTGAAGATACACAAGATGTCGAAATATCGTTCACTAGATAACAATGGCACTCTTCTTTTAATTTTGACTAATAATAATAATAATAATAATAATAATAATAATAATAATAATAATAATAATAATAATATGTCAGCATTATAAAATCAAAACCGCTGACAAATGGTATAAACACCATCCTGAAGCTGTGACTGAGGGAGAAAATGTATCGATTCTCTGGGACTTCCCCGTACATACTGACAAGACTATAAAAGCTAATAAACCGGATATTATTATAAAAGATCAGACAAAGAAGACGTGTTTAGTAATTGACATGAGTATTCCCTCTGATCATAATATAGCGGCGAAAGAATTTGACAAGATCAGTAAATATAAAGACTTGCTAATAGAAATTGAAAAAATGTGGCACCTCAAGGCGACTACCATACCAGTGATTGTAGGATCTCTAAGAATGATAAAAAAAGGTACTGAAACCTATTTGAAAATGATACCAGGCTTACCATCCCTACAGGAAGTGCAAAAAATCGTGCTAACTGGAACGACTCATGTACTGAGAAGAGCATTATCGCTGTGAAAACAACATCCATTCATGAATTTTTTTTTTTTTTTCTTAAATACATGTTTTACCTGTGAATTTGCGTGTGTAAACTGGGAATGCATACAACGAGTTTCTCTGCCCTAGGTGTACGGAAAACACTCGGCGAGAAATGGAAGAAAATTTGAAGAAAGGTGCAACAAATGCAATAGAAAGTTGCTTGAAACTTTCAGATGTCGAAAAATAATAGTGGTGATGATGATGGTGACGAACGTTACCTTACATCAGTTTACAAGAGACAGGAGTTTCCGAAGAAACTCTGATGGTAACAGCGAAAATGAAGCTGAGCCATTAAGGGAAGGCCTCTCGTTCGGCAGTGGTTCAGTAAAGATGCAGACTGACCACAGCCGTTATCCTAATACAGCATGAGCAGATAATAGAGCAAGGAGGAGAAAGTGGACCAGCGAAGAAAACAAGATAGTGATGCAGTGCTACTTAGAAAGTGAACCTAAAAGAAACTGAACAAGCTAGGAAACACAAGATACAAATCTTCCCTTGAAAAAAGATACTTAGTCAAAGAGAGACGATTTGGGACAATAATCGAAGAGTTAAAACAGCGTATCATAGTAGTAGCAGGCAAGCTATCCAAATATCAGAATAGAATAGATCAGTATCAACAGAATAAATTATTTGAGACAGACCAAAGGAGATTTTATAACCAAATAAATAGTGGAGAACGAAGTACTGAAGATGAGAAGCCTAGTGCAGAAGAAACTAGAAAGTTCTGGAGTAATATTTGGGATAATGGAGATGCTGTATGGTTAAAGAAAGTGAGGGACGAACTAATGAGTGAAAAGCAGTCAGAAGTAAGAGTAACTATTGCATTGATGAGTAAAATGTTAGGGAAAATGTCGAATTGGAAGGGCCCAGGACCAGATTTAGTTCAAGAGTACTGGCTAAAGAAATTTAGTAGTTTACATTGGACGCTGAGGAAACAACTTCAAGATTGCTTTAATGGAGGAATAATACCAGATTGGATGACTAGAGGGAGGACGATAATCATCATGAAAGATAAGAGCAAAGGTAATACAGCTAGCAGCTATAGAAAAATCACTTGCTTACCATTAGTGTGGAAGCTGTTAACAGGAATGCTTTCAGAAAGCATTTAAGCGCACCTTGACAATCAGATTTTACTGCCAAAAGAACAGAAAGGTTACAAGAAGAAGACTAGGGGAACACATGATCTATTTATTATACATAGACAAAGCAGTTCTAAATGAAATAAAAGCTAGAAAGAAAAACCTAACAATAGCATGGATAGATTATAAGAAATCCTCTGACATAATCTCACACTCATGAATAAGTGAATGTTTTGAAGTATATTCAGTATAGCAGACAACATAAGGGATTTAATTAGCAGTAGCATGAAAAAATGGAAAGTAGATCTCTACTCAGGTGACATACTGATAGAGAGAGTTAATATTAAAAGAGGAATTATCCAGGGAGTACTCGTTGTCCCCTTTAATATTTGTCTCATGTTTGATCTCCCTCAGTTTAGTATTAGTCAAAATTAAAAGAAGAGTGCCATTGCGATATCTGTTTCGATACTTTGCGTTCTGATGAAAGCATCATTTGTGATCATACTGTTGCCAAACTGTATTGGTTCAAGTCGGTGGCCTTTTTCTTAGAATAAATATTGGCATCGTGGAGAAGGTAAACTTTCGTGTATGGGTGACTACCAGTTTTCTTACAAAAAAAAAAAAAAAAAATTCTTGCCCAGTCCTGCGCATTACACCACTTAATAACCGTTGATGATTGGCTTTCGTCCCCGTAACCTGGCGCTTCGGCAAAAGGGTCCGGTAGAATAAGTACCAGACTTTAAAAAAGAACAAAAATTAGGTACTGGAGCCGATTTGTTGAACCGAAAACGCTTCAAGGCGGTGCTCCAGCAGGGCCGCAAATTCATTGATTGAAACAAGTAAAAGATAAAAGATGCATGTGCAATTGAGTGGTAAATCTTGACCAATGGAGGCTCTAAAAGGATTATTTTGAAGTTGTCTCCTTGTTTGAATAACTCATAGGGCTTAAATTCATGCTTCACTTTAGATAAGACTCCTACATTAACACTGTTGCTAGACTGACAGCGTCTAAAATAATGGGAGCGATCTACCGTTACAAAAAAAAGTTGAAGTGTATCGGTATAGATCACCAAAAGAAAGTGGGTGGAGGTGGGGGGAGGAAAACTGCTCAGACATCTTGGTTAGTTCCTTCAAACATGCACTGACTACTCTTGACAGATACAGAACTGATTGTGTACTCTGTTGGTGATCAGCTCCTTTTATTTCTTCAACCGCTCTATCAGCGATGTAATGCACGTCAGGTCTTTTCCTACTGTTAATTCTATGGAAGGTTTTCAAACAAGTTTCATTTCCTAGTTCTGCTTTTTCAAGAACTCCTCATCAGCATTCATTTGCTAAATTTAACGATTTTGTATACGTGATTCTTGGTTATCTCATGGACATGCAAGTTTCATGCTCAAAATTGTTTTCCTCCCACAAGAATACTAGAATTATAGGATAAAATGTCCCTTGTTTTTACCTCCAGAAAATGTCTTTGATCTTTTAGATTCAGGGTTAACAAGTGCCTTGTCTAATGTTTGCGTTTTCCTTTGTTTTAATATTCTTTTTCTTTTTCTTTTACTATCTTATTCTATTTCGGTCTATTAACTCCTTTATTGTCATCTCGTTTATCGAATTTTATTGCTGTCACTTCTTTTATAAGTTATTTTGTTGTTATATCACCATATTTCATTTAAATTTTTTGTCAATAATTTCGTTGCCATCTTTTATTTGCTCTCTTAAATACAAAGAGAGAGAGAGAGAGAGAGAGAGAGAGAGAGAGAGAGAGAGAGAGAGAGAGAGAGAGAGAGAGAGAGAGAAAGTAAGAGAGATTGCTTTGTGACATTTATACCGCTCCTTCTTTCTCCTAACCCTTCGCCTAGAACTAACATACAAGTCTTGGTAAGACGATTTCGAGTACAGAGAAAAATCAAACTTTATTCTGAATGCGACATCCTTGTAAGCACGTCGTCTCTCATAATCTTGGATTAACCAAGTCTTATCGGTGAAGTTGGATAGATGGGCACCGTGTGGAAGCTCGTTCGTTGAATTGCACGTGTTCTCAGGTAGTAAAATTAATTCGTCTCCTGGTTTCACATTAGCATCTGGCCCTTGGGCAACTTTAACAGAGTACTCTTTCTTGCAAGCATTCTGAATGAGCTTCCGGTCTGAAGATAACTTACGCATTTTCTTCAAAGAATTTCAGAAGCTCCGAAAAAATACAATGGATACTGAGTAAACCATTATATATAAAAAAACTCTCTTGTAAAACTGTGTTCTTAGATAAGGTATGATATATCGATTAGTTCTGGAAATATGCTGTTTCGTATCGATTAGTTCTGGTAAGAGCCAAAAAGGTATCGATCACTTGTGGAAGTAGACTGGGTTGTATCAATCGGTTCTTATTATAGACTGTTATGTATCGATAAGTTCTGGTAACAGGTTGGAGTGAATCGATCAGTTGTAGTTATGGACAAGGATGTATGTATCGATTAGTTCTGGTAATAAGTTGTATTGTATCGGTCACTTATAGTAATCGGTTAAGATGTATCGATCTGTTCTGCTAATTGGCTAGGATGTATCGATCTGTTCTGGTAATAAGTATGATATATCACTCAGACCTACAAACGTTTCGTTTAGTCTCAATTTCAATGGCAATGTTGGCCACTTGTCTTTAGATTGCATATTTTAAGATATATCAATGTGTTTGTTTATCACATAAGATTTAAATCGATTAAATGTTTGAGCTTCGTATACGGAGATTTCGAATTAACAGTTTAGCGAAGTCTTATTAAAGTCTGTTCATGTCACCCAACCAGGACAATAATAATAATAATAATAATAATAATAATAATAATAATAATAATAATAATAATAATAATAATAATAATAATAATGCCAATACACACAGATAGAGAAATTAAGGCAAATAGACCAGATATGGTTGTCAAAGATCATGAAGAAAAAAAATGCTTTCTAATTGATGTATCGATACCAGCAGATGACAACGTTTCCCTAAAAGAAATAGAAAAACTTTCAAAATACAAAGACCTAGAAATAGAGGTAACTCGAATGTGGAATCTAAAAACAGAAACAATTCCTATCATAGTAGGTGCCTTAGGTATAATAAAAAAATATTCAGACAAATACATAACAAAAACACCAGGACTTACAAATATATATAACATACAGAAAATTGCACTACTGGGCACTGCACACATCCTACGCAAAACACTTTCAATACAGTAACCATAAGAGCATCACAGCAAACCACAGCACATACCCAAGGCACATAGAGCTGCGCTCGGTAATGAAGTGAAAGCACGCGATAAAAATAAAACTACTGAATAATAATAATAATGAGATGATGATGATGATGATAATGATGATGATGATGATGATTATGATGATGATGATGATGATGATGATGATGATGGTGATGATGATGATAAATGCCCTGATGCAGTATCTGGCAGTAGTTCACGTGACTTCTGATCTTCACTGATTGGAAGTGTCATCATGTACATGTTTTGCCTTGGTGTAAAATGTCGGCTACAGTAAATATTCTGGTCAGTACCACAGATTCGCTTGTCGGTTATTTGACTATAACCAGTTGAGCATGTCCCTTGGTGGCTAGCATAATGTGCATCATTGATCACGAGCAGAACTAGTGGGGGAAGAATCATAGCCATGTGTTGAGAGGAATTCTTTGGGGTTTGAATAATTCAACTCTGTGAACACGTATTTCATTCCACATCTTTAAACAAGCCTTATTCAGGGACCTATCGAGCGGGATGGGCTACTCAACCCAAAGAAAATTCTTACGGGATCCCACCTGCAAGATCATGCGCTGTTTATCTTGATAACTGATCACCATGTCATGCACATATGGTTGTGATGCACGTGCCTGGTGTACCCTTATCAGACGGGTATTCATGATGGGTATATTGGGCTTCGTATGTTTTACCCCAGTGTCACTTTGATGGCATGCACTGCTCTCTCACTCAATAATAATAATAATAATAATAATAATAATAATAATAATAATAATAGTAGTAGTAGTAGTAATAATAATAATAATGATAATAATAATTCATTCTTTTATTGGCCACAAGGGCTAATATAAAGATATATAAAAGGACATGAAACAAATATAGACGACAACACAAGACGATACAACGGATTTTCAAATCGTGTACAGTAAGTAACATGAAAATTAAACCACAAAAGCCACGGGTGTCTGATCAACAGGGAGAGCCCTTCACGGGTGTACGCTCAGAATTGGTCCTTTCACACTGATCATTCTTCAAACATTCACCCACCTTTTAATAAACTTGCTACAAGGCAACACTTCCTTCTCCGCCCTCAACTTCCTTTTCAAGTGAAACTTGAAAAAGTTGATGAGGGCTTGGCCAAAGAGGAAAGTGTCTGACTTTAGCCCTTTCAAACGAGTCCACCATACTACCTCTTTCACTACAGCCACCAGACAAATAAAAATTGCCTGCCCCTCCCGGCCAAAGGAGGGCAGCGGGGCAATCTTCACAATTGATTCAGCTGATAGCAGTCTCCGTCCTACACGCGACAGCAGGTGTTCGACATAAACTCACAGGTCAGCAGTGCTCGGGCACTGGACGACTACGTGCAGAATGGTTTCGTCGCTCTGCGCACACCTTGAGCAGGCCCGGCTGATGGCACTTCCGTGCCTGTAAAGTTTATCCGGAACGGGAAACGTCCCTCGGTAGCCCTGCCAGACAGTGGATTCCTGGAAATTGTCCATAGGCTCTGGAAATTGTCGACGCCCAGAGTTTCCCCGTGAACGTCGTCGTACTTTCCCTCCACTAGCCGTCTATAGAACGCCAAAGTGGAATTACTACCGACTGCATTGCTCGCCTGGTGGAGGGCTGTGAGCGCTTGACGGCACTTTAGGTGCCAACTGCCCCTCCTCGGTCTACGCCTAATTCAGGTTTGCAGCTCAGTCAAAGAGACGAGCTGTAAAGTGAGTCGGACAAATGGCGACCACACCTGCTCACCGTTAAGGAAACTCTTGAGATGCTGTAGCCTGAGCGCATGTCTGCACATCAGCAACCACAGCATGCCCAGTCCTCCATTCAGCGGCTGTTGACAGCAGATGGAGGGCCTGACCTATGGAACGCACCCCTTCCACAGAAAGCGGAAGAGTAAGTGCACCAGCTTGGTCAACCAGCAAACGGTGCAAGGGACGACGGTCAAGCGGTAATAGATGACGGATTCGAATAATGATATATACCCTGATGCTATACCAAGTAATGGTTCTCATGGCTTCTGATCTTAACTGAATGGAAGTGGTGTCATATACATGTTTTATCTTGGAGTAAAAGATGGGCTACAGCAAATATTTTGCTCAATACCACAAATTTACTTGTCAGTTGTTTGACTTTAAGCACTTGAGCATGTCCCTTGGTGGCTGACGATATGTGCATCTCTGATCAGGAGCAGAAGTAGTGGGGGAGCATCATAGTTATGTGCTGAGAAGAATTCTTTGGGGTTTGAATAACTCACCTCTGTAAACATAAGTATTTTATTCATCATCCTTAAATAAACCTTATTGAAGGACCTGTTGAGTGGGGTGGGATAGTCATGATGGGTATATTGGGCTTCGTATATTTGTACCCCAGTATCCTTTGATGGCATGCGCTGCTCTCTCACTCAGTAATAATAATAATGATAATAATAATAATAATAATAATAATAATAATAATAATAATAATAATAATAATAATAATAATAATAATAATAATAATAATAATACAATAATAAATCGTGAAAATTCATATTTTAAAATATAATTATCAAATATCTCTTTAAGATGGTTTGACAATTTGAATCGAATATATAGGCAACTTCCGTACTTAAAGAGTTAATCACGTATTCGAGGGAATAACATATAATAGAAAACTTGAAGAACTTGCCGGTAATATACAAAAGAGATATTCAGAGAGCATAGAGTTTAGATACACGAGATATATTATTGCTGGTGAATGAAGTTAGAATCATAGAAAAGAACTAAGCTTCTGGTGAGTCGTGAGACAAACTAAAATTAAGAATGTAAATGGTGAACTTTATGTTCATTAATATGGAAACCTGTTCAGCTGAATCTATTTTAGATAGAAAGTGAAACATTAAAATAGATGATTCGTGAACATTAAGGAGGAAACAAAACTATATTTTCAATGATGTTTGGTTCTGGCAGACATCACTAGAATTATTGGAATTCCGTGTGGAATTATATAGAACCCGATAAAAGCTGATATAAGTTATTTGAGGCTGGCAATTGTTCTCTATTGGTCTGGGGAAATCTTGGTTCGGGATTCTAGCTGGAGATTGCTGCATTATTTTAGAAAATGGCGAATCTTATTTGCATTATAGGCAGGTAAGGTGAGTGTTTTCGCGTGTTTGTATATATTCGTAATATATAGACAAATCTACACACACTCATACATACATATATATACATATATGTGTGTAATGTATATATATGTGTGTGTAATGTATATATATA
>NC_142935.1:96184199-96186699 GCF_046866305.1 Octopus bimaculoides
AGATTCACATAGTTCAACTCATTATATAATTTAGATTTGTTTACGAACATAAATTAGTTGATTTTGGGCTTTAATACGATCACTTTCACTCACCATACTGTTATATGGCAAAATCTTTGTGGGAATATAGTTACGGGTAGCTACAACTGTCTTATTAGTACAGTGATCCAAATAATAATAACAAAGTAATTAGGCTCACAACCCCCACCCCGTATGTACCTGTAGAAACACAGCTAGCTGCCTCATTAGTAACAAATGAATTTTGAAGTAACTGCATCTTTAGCTGATGTTCAAGTGGTTAACGGTATAGATACAATTTAAGGAAAACTCATTTCAAGCCCAATTCATATAGCGTACAAAGTGAAGCGTAACTGCAAAGGTGAAGACATACTACAAACATGACACTAAATGCTACAGAATGTTACATCTCACTAGTTGATATTTTGAATGTGAAGAGAGACCTTTTCATCCTGACTTCATACAAATAAATTTAAATTGTTTTCGTTTAAACACATCCCTGTTCGGAGGAATTCCTCCGACAAACAAGATAATCTTTAGCAAGGCTTACTAAAATTCGTAGCATGTGCCACCCTCTACCATCTACTCTTTCCAGCACTGCTTATAAACCATTCAAACAGCCCCCATCAGGGCTGTAACAGTGAGAATCCCAGATATTCCATCGCTACTCCATCCAGGTCTCCAGCTGTTAGTTGAAATATTATCTCTATCCTTCGAGACCCAAAATACACAATACACTAAAACGTTATGGATTGTTCACTTGATCTACACCCTGAGTTGGTTTGGGCGATTAAACAAAATCAAATATAATTTATGAACCCACGATAATCAAAATTTCATACTGGAGGAGACTTATAATGTTTCATGCCGACGTCGCCTTCTTATGTCACCGTACCAGTGCAAACACTTAAGCACTTAAGCGCAACAGTGTGATATCCAGGACGATATTATATGCACTGGGAACTGTATTCTGAACTTTAAATGATGTAATGAACTCATTGGGCATTGTGGCTTGTACTTCAAATTTGTATTTGATACCCACATTTGGTTACCTATGTGCATGCAGCATGCAGCATGCAGCATGCAGCATGCAGCATGCAGCATGCAGCATGAACTTCGTTTCTGCCGGCTGGCATTGTATTATATTGTATTACATTTCATTGTTCTGTGGATCTAGGCAATCTTCAATACTCGAGCGTTTAATCTGTACAAGATAACACTAAAGTACTGTATAATTCATGGTAATGTAATTATCTCTGGTAAACACGAACGTGTGGTGCCAAAAATCAGCATGTGCTACTCTGGGACTCAAAAAACAAATAGTGCACGCGATGCGTCGCCGAGAACAGCGAGTGTCAAAACCTGTAAACTCAAATCTGTCTAAAGAGCTTCTGGCAGAACATTTTTGATATTGGTTTAGATATTTGGATTTCTGTGTCCCTGTCTCCTTTCAATGCCAGCTCATTTCACTGTAAAACTTAAAGGCATCTCATGATTCACTGCTTCTCTTTCCACCATTTCAGCTTTCCTCCACAACGACTACTATTCTACAAGGCTCGTAACATTACTAATTTCTAAGAAATGAATTAACATTGTCAACCCAGTCACTACCTGCCTATCGCTCTCTCCCTTTCACTTTTCTGCTTCTATTTTACTGTTGACTCATGGCTAAAGCTTTGCATGTACTGTAATGCCAGCTGATGGCCAGCCGATCATACATTCCTGTCTATCGACTGTCCAATCGTGCAATCAATCGAATACTTCTGTCGATCTACTGTTACGGAATGTTGTCTGATAATTTTTTCACTCTGTCTATTCTGTCCGATGAGCCAGTTAGATACCGGAAAAATTCCAGAGTAACAAAGAACTGGTCACATTGCATTTATAATATATTTTTAACGCTTACACGGACCCCTTAGGCGTGGCAGTGTGGTAAGAAACTTGCTTTCCAACCGCATAGTTCTAGGTTCAGTCCCACTGCATGGCAACTTGGGTGAATGTCTTCTAGGTGCAAGCGTGGCTGTGTGGTAAGAAGCTTGCTTCCCAGCCACGTGGTTCACGCTTCAGTCCTCCTGCGTAGCACCTTGGGCAAATGACTTCTGCTATAGCCTCGGGCCTCCCAAAGTCTTGTGAGTGGAACGAAAGTTGAAAGAAACTTGTCATATATATATATATATATATATATATATGTATAAAAACTATTAGTTCTAAATCTTTGAACGAGAAATATGCAGCAACAGTACTTTACTCTCTTTGTCTCTCTCTCTCTATCTATCTATCTATCTATCTATCTATCTATATATATATGTATATATACATATATATATATATATATATATATATATATATATATATATATATATATATATATATATATATATATGTATATATATATGTATATATATATATATATATATATATATATATATATATATATATATATATATATATATATATATATATATATATGTATGTATGTATA
>NC_142935.1:96191699-96194199 GCF_046866305.1 Octopus bimaculoides
GTCATTCACTCAAACACGACGCACGCACACATGCGCGCACATACATATAAGATGGGCTTCTTTCAGTTTCCCTCTACTATATCCACAAAGGCTTTGTTCGTCCCGGGGATCTAGTAGAACGCTACGCAGCGGGACTGAACCGGGAACCATGTTGCTAAGAGACAAAGTTCTTACCACACAGCCATCCCTGCACCTAAAATACATCACAAGGGACATTGTGTTATTATGATATTATGTTCCGAATTTCACGCTCAATAGCATCAGCATTAAACGTCGATCATGTTTTAAGTGCGTCAAAAAGTTAGGTCATTCCCGCAGATTTGGAAGCCCTTTTGAGATTTAAAAGTTCATCTTTATCAACCTTATCGTTAGTAATAATAAATTTTACACTTCAACGTCCTGAAATTTTAACTTAGCCTACTGACTTCCACCATTATTTTTGCAGAATGCCAGGGGTTTCTGAATCACAGTTTGGGAAACTGTGGTAGAGTCTGCTTCGCGCGTTCTTAGCGTAATTGTTTTCTACATATAACGTTGATTATATGTGTATTGACTTCTATTAAAAATTTTTTTGAAATCTCCCTGTAAGGAAGAAACTGGATTGCAATATAGATATGAAGTCCCATTGCTGGAAAGTAGACAACCTAAATGATGTTATATTTTGAACTTAAGTCTTGCGAATTGTTACTATTCTGCAGAAGGGTTATCATGAACAGTTTCACAACACCGAAGCAGATCTTGATTTAAATGTGAAGACCAAGTGAAGTAAGAAGAATATTTGCGTCATCTGAAATAGCGAAGTCCAAAACATTTTAGAATTCCGTCGATTTTTGCCCAAGAGGTAAGACGTTGGGATTGAATTCTGAACCAAACGCCGAAGAGATTAATTTACATAATTGTCCAATAATGATGGATGTCAATTAAATCAGAGTATGGCCGTTGATTTTATTGAACCACAAGTGAAGATGACATTTTTAGCCCTTGTCTTTTAGCGCAACTAATGATTCGCAGCTTTCCTCACAATGTTGACTGATACCTCTTCTCAGTATCAGTCAATCGGAATATGTGACGAAAATTGCAACACTATGCAAGCAATAATAACATTAAAGATGCCTGAGAAAAAGTTAAACATTCATCGAGTGTTGGAAAAAATTGTGTCCAAATGCAGTTAATGTAGTTAAGGAAAACCTAAACTAAACAATCGAGAAAAAAAACTTGTTCAAATGGCGCAGCAAAGGGGATTTGACGAAGTTGATACATGCGATGAAGGATTTATACTACAAGCCGATAACAAAACTATCACTTATGCGTATCTTAAGGAGTCAACAAAACTGCAAGTATCTAACGACAGTGCTAAACCAGAGCAAGCCAGTCTTTTCCGAGCCTTGGTCGGCCTCAAAAGAGTTTAACTTGAAACCGTACGTATGTTATTCATTCTTTGTTCATGATTTTACTCTCGCAGAAGTTACGTTTTTTTTTCTTGAGATATTTTCATAGTAGACCTCTCTAATTCGTTGTAGTGATTTTGTTCCACATCAGTTTCTTAAGAAAAAACCAGCCGATAAGTACAGTAAATGGTATCCTCCTTAAGTTTGAACTGTTTTCTTATCTTTGATATTTTGATGAACATCAATTAAGTTTTTCTGCGTTTCTGCTTCTATCGTTTCCTATATTTACGAAGTGGGATCCGTTATGTTTTATAACATCAGCAACCTTTTGTATTTCTTGTATTATAAGAAAAAATATGAACATCCTCTTAATTTTTTTTTTTTTTTTTGCTGATCGATGTATAATAGATATGACAATTCGTTAAAAAGTATCTTCCTGTTGCCACAGAATATACTGGACATTCTTCAAATCTAAAGATCATCTTTGCATTTTCTTCCCCATCGTTTCGGGGTCCATAAAATGCAGCAGTGCACGGCGGTGAGTTGACAGGATTGGCAGGACAGGGGCTGCATGCATCAATATCTAATTTGGTGTTTTTGCTTTGTGACGTAACACCTGAAACGACATTAGTGCCCAACTGTATCGAACTGCCTTTATCTTGGGCAATATCGGTGTCGTGGAGAGAGAGAGGGGGCGGAAGAAAGGGAGAGAGAGCGGAAGAGAGAGAGAGAGAGAGAGAGAGAGAGAGGGGGCGGAAGAAAGGGAGAGAGAGAAGAGAGAGGAGAGAGAGAGAGAGAGACAGGGAGAGAGAGAGAGAGAGAGAGAGAGAGACAGAGAGAGAGAGGCGAGAGAGAGAGACAGGGAGAGAGAGAGAGAGAGAGACAGAGAGGAGAGAGAGAGAGAGAGAGAGAGAGGAGAGAGAGAGAGAGAGAGAGAGAGAGAGAGAGAGAGAGAGAGAGAGAGAGAGAGAGAGAGCGAGAGCAGACTCGAATGCATGGGTGAATGTTCTTCAATAAAACCTTGTCAAGATCTATGATTCGGAAAGGAGCTTTCCAGATGTAAACCCATTGGACACACGGAAGTACCGGATGCGTATATATTGAAAAAGTTA